>NC_142104.1:33460799-33760799 GCF_056152115.1 Neolamprologus brichardi
GAATTTAAATATGAAAAATAGGAAATAAACAACTAAATCTTCTGGAACAATAACGGCAATAGGAGTACAGTAGATGTACCAGAGATAGATATCCCTACCCAGGACTCCAATCCCTGAACCTAACCATAAGAGACCCTAGCCTGGAAATCCAATCCTAAACCTAACCGTAGGATACCCTGGCCAAGGGTTCTAATCCTAAACCTAACCAAGGATGGACTTAATTTAGATGGATTTGTTCCATTTCATCACTCTTCTCTCCCCTCTGTCTATCCATCACTTGGGGGCGGAGGGGAGGATGAGTGACAGCCCGATCCGGCGGGGAGGGGACCCTGCCGGGTTGGCAGACCTCTCCTAGCTCTTCCTTCTCCTCTCTCTCTCTCTCTCCCTCTTCCTCACCTCTTACCAGTAGTTAAAAAATGTAGTTCCTTTATATATTAAAAATAGTAAATAATAAAGGATTGAAAAGGAATAGATAATAACTGACCGTAAGAATTCAAAACAGAAACAAGACATAACTTAGAAATCAAAAGTCACATAAAAAGGAGGAATTTAAATGGGAAAAATAGGAAATAAACAACTAAACAATCTTCTGGAGCAATAACGGCAATAGGAGTACAGTAGATGTACCAGAGATAGATATCCCTACCCAGGACTCCAATCCCTGAACCTAACCATAGGAGACCCTAGCCTGGAAATCCAATCCTAAACCTAATCGTAGGACACCCTGGCCAAGGGTTCTAATCCTAAACCTAACCAAGGATGGACTTAATTTAGATGGATTTGTTCTATTTCATCACTCTTCTCTCCCCTCTGTCTATCCATCACTTGGGAGCGGAGGGGAGGATGAGTGACAGCCCGATCCGGCGGGGAGGGGACCCTGCCGGGTTGGCAGACCTCTCCTAGCTCTTCCTTCTCCTCTCTCTCTCTCTCTTTCTCTCTCTCTCTCTCTTTTTCTTCCTCACCTCTTTTCTAAGTTTAGTTTAAAAATATAGTTTCTTTGAATATTAAATAGATCAGGATCCTCAAACTCACAAAATGACGGCTATTGATCTAGTAGGGACAAAATGGCTGACAGTGCTCATCAGGATCCAAAATGGTGGTCCAGGTGGACACGGATTGGTTGCCCCTGGGGACAAGAAGATGGAAGAACCAAGATGGTGGAGGAGCTCATCCAAATCCAACATGGCGGTTCGTAGTAAACACACACGGTCGCCCTTAGTTACAAATGGAGGAAGGCTAATGCTAAAGCTAAGCTAATGCTAATAATTAAATGACAGTGAAGCATGACAAAGGACAATATGTACATGGGGCTATTCAACTTTATATTAAATTCCATTGATGCTAATACAGAAGCTAACACTTAGCTAAGGCTAAAGCTAATGATCCAAGATGGCGACTATAAACAAAATAGTTACCGTGGATACAAGATGGCGGATTTCAAAATGGCAGTTCACGGACACAAAAGTGGTTGCCCAGGATACCGACAAGGAGCATGATGGGAACCAGGAAGTCAGATCAGACAGAGCACATGGAGCACATGGAGCAGGTGGCAGACACAAAGACCCAGGATGGTGGAGGAGCTCATCCAGATCCATCATGGCGGTTAGTAGTAAACAAACACGGTCGCCCTTGGTTACAAAATGGAGGTAGGCTAATGCTAAAGCTAAGCTAATGCTAATAATTAAATGACAGTGAAGCATGACAAAGGACAATATGTACATGTGGCTATTCAACTTTATATTAAATTTCAATGATGCTAATATAGAAGCTAACATTGAGCTAAGGCTAAAGCTAATGATCCAAGATGGCGACTGTAAACAAAATAGTTACCGTGGATACGAGATGGCGGATTTCAAAATGGCAGTTCACGGACACAAAAGTGGTTGCCCAGGATACCGACAAGGAGCATGATGGGAACCAGGAAGTCAGACCAGACAGAGCACATGGAGTAGGTGGCAGACAGACCGAGGAGGAAGCCTCATTTGAAGAACAAGGTACAGGTAAGTGAGAATACAAGATAACAAATATAGAGAACTAGTGAAGGAGACACAACTATATAATGGTAATAATACTTTGAATTTGCAGAAGCTTGGATAATTATAAGTTAATAAGTGGAATTTGCAAAGTCACGAATATACGTTAGATTTAGATGAACCCAAACAGAGCCTTATTTGCTCTTTAAAAGTTAAAATACGGCTCAACAATAAAGTACTTCATCAAATGTGCATGACAATTAACGGTACAACGGGAATGCTTGATCTTAGATGGTTTTATTAAAATTAAGATGAAATGAATAAGGTTGGGATTTTACAAAGTCACGGATACTCGTTGGAGTCAGACTGAACCCACCAGGGCCTGATTGGCCCTTTGAAACTTTAAAAATTAAAACCCAGATAGGCATAAATTAATTAATGTACTTTTATTAAGTCAGAGACACACTCCAAGGCATGATCAACCTTGGGAGGGCCTTCCTTGGAAGAGGGTGTCTAGTGATAATGGCCGAAACACCCAATGATTCCAAGGTCCACTACTGATGATGTGTCCTTACAAATTAAATTAAAAGAAACAATAACATTAAACGAATGAGACAATAAAAGGATATAAATAAATATAAATATATAATAAAAAATAAATAAAAAGTAAACATAACAACAACAACAATAAATAATATTATTAAAAAAAAAAAAAAAAAAAAAAAAAAAAAAAAAATTGAAAATGAATAGATAATAAATGACCGTAAAAATTCAAAAAAAGAAACAAGACCTAACTTGGAAATCAAAAATTACACATTAAAACAACTGACAAAAACTTGTAGAGGAATGCGACAACGAAAAGGGGGATAAGGAAAAATGTTCAACAATACTAAAACAACAGGTAAGTCACTAAATAAAGGGTACCATATAATGGGGAGTGACCAAAAGTGCTGTCTCAGGGTCTCCTGGGGGCGAAACGGTTGCTTTTCAGGGTAAGAAAGAGGAGGACTGAGACGGGGAAGAGGAATGGGGGACTACGCATGACGTGCGGTGGCCCGTGCATTTCCAGTGGCCCTCTATCTAACCACCCAGTCGTCGGACGAGGTGGGGAGGGCTCACTGCGTTCTCTTTCACAAATCCTAACCCTAACCCCTAACCCCCTAACCCTAACCCTAACCCTAACCCCCTAACCCTAACCCTAACCCTCTAACCCTAACCCCTAACCCTAACCCCTAACCCTAACCCTAACCCCTAACCCTAACCCCTAACCCTAACCCTAACCCAAACCCCTTAAAAAATTAGCCCCAACCCATGTTCTGGCCCTAACCCTAACCACTCCATTAATCTGGCCCCAACCCTAACCCAATTAACCCTAATCTGACCCTAACACAATTTAATTAAGCCCCAACCCACATGACAAACCCTAACCACAACCATTTCAATATTCTGGCCTAAACCTAATTAATTGGATTCATAATTAATAATTAATTCTCTTTTGATTTGGCCCTAAAACCCAATTAATGGATAAAAATTAATTGCAATTTCTATTTGGCTTTAATCCTAATTGGGACAGTATTGCAAATTTACAATTAAAAACTCAATTCATTAATCATATTAAAAACTCAATTCATTAATCATATTAAAAAGTGAGAAAATATACATTAAAAATACAGTTGTGGTTAAAAAATAGTAAATACATGATAAAAAATACAATAGACATGATTAAAAATTACCTATGTGATTTCAAAAATGTTTACATGATTATAAATTATTTACATGGTTAAAAAATTAAAATCTTTCTAAAAACATGTTATTGCCAGTGAGGAGTGATAAAAAAATACATTTGTAAAAATTCTATCCAAAAAACTAAGAACTAAAAGGTAAAAAACTAATTTGACTTTCTAAAAACTAAATTCGAACTGAAAATACGTGGGAGGGTATAAATAGAAGTGGAAGGCACTCTCTGCTCATTTCATTCCAACCCATCGGACAGAGCAGACCATTGAGAGCAAGCCTGTTTTTTTTCCTTTTGCAGTGTGTGCCTAGGCCTGAAGAAGACCTTCACAGGTCGAAACGTCGCCGCATAGGCACACTAATTAATATTCATTTGGCCTTTTTGTGATTTTATTTAATTCTTCTTTAAAAACTAAAAGGTTTTTTTCAAAACCACTTGATTTTTTTATTTTAATTCTTTAAAAACTTATTAAAAATTTGAGTTAAAAATTTAAAATTCTAAGTTAAAATTTTCATTTCATTTCCAATTTAATTTCATTTGGTAGAAAAACCAAATTAAAAAACTCGCCTCCATCCAACTTATTATGGTTGGATGGACTTCTGACTGGACCCTGGTGCGCCATGGCAGACGCCGTGGACAATCCAGGATCCAGACACCCTACCAAGGGATGGCCCGTGCACCGCCCGCCTCCAATTGGAGGAGGGGCCCAAACATTCATCCTAACCCTAACCCCCTAACCCTAACCCCAACCCCTAACCCTAACCCTAACCCCCTAACCCTAACCCTAACCCCCTAACCCTAACCCCCTAACCCTAACCCCTAACCCTAACCCTAACTCTAACCCTAACCCTAACCCCTAACCCTAACCCTAACCCCTAACCCTAACCCTAACCCCCTAACCCTAACCCTAACCCTAACCCCATCCCCAAGTTGTCAGAAAACGATTTCATGACAGAGAGGGATGAGATCCATTGGACCAGAACTACAGCGAGAGCCATGTTTAGACACTGGGTCTCGTTTTTAAACTTGAGATCCCCTTAAGCCTGGCTCAGGGGGGGCAGAAGGGGCTCCAGCCCCTTGTGTCACAAAATGTGGTCAATCTGGCCAAAAATTTCACCCTTACGAGGGCTCAATTTGCTGTGTTAAACAGAGGCCTGTCTTTCGTGCCAATGATTGGACTTCACAAACATCAAAAGACAACACTTCAATTGGATGTTCAGACTTACCATAGGCGTATCAAATTAGCGGCCTACTTCAAAGGCTCACAGAACAGAGCGATTCCACCATTTGTGGGAACATCTGCTTGGGAACCGCCACTAGACAAGTTGCCACCTGAGATTGGTTTGTTAGTTGAGAAGGATAAAAACATGTTGAATTCCGGGTTTACAGTTGTTAAAAAAGCGCCAAACTTATCAGTACAAGAGGTGAAAGCCTTGAGAGAATTGATGGGCAATAAGACTATTGTCATTAAGCCAGCTGATAAGGGGAGCGCAGTGGTTATCTTGTCTAGAGAGCAGTATATTACAGAGGTTAAAAGACAGTTGTCGGATGATATTTATTATAAAAAGTTAAAAGAGCCAATTTATTTACAGACTATCCCTATGGTGAGTAGGATTTTAGATGACCTTTACAATAATAGGGTAATAAATAAAAAACAGAGTTCATATTTGAAAGGAGAGGGGCAACCAAGGCCCAGAAGGTTCTATATTTTGCCTAAAATCCACAAAGAACCTGAAAAGTGGACAGTTCCCCATGAAATCCCGCCAGGCAGACCCATTGTCTCCGACTGCGGTAGTGAGACCTACCAGACAGCTGAGTTTATTGATTTTTATTTGAATCCGCTTTCTGTTAGGCATCCGTCCTATGTTAAGGATAGTTATTATTTCATTAATTTGGTTAAATCCCTGACAATCCCAGCTGACTCTTTTCTTTTTAGTATTGATATTGATAGTCTATACACTAATATAGACATTGCAGCGGGATTGCAGGCGGTAAAAGAGATCTTTCAGAAGTATCCTGATGCCAATAGACCGGATAAAGAGATCTTAGAACTTTTGGAGATCAATCTTAGACGCAATGATTTTGAGTTTGATGGAGACTTTTATCTGCAGATTAAAGGGACGGCAATGGGGAAGCGATTTGCGCCCGCTTATGCGAATATTTTTATGGCTAAGTGGGAGGCAGAGGCCTTGGAGAAGTGCCCAAGGAAGCCTCTCCATTATTTACGTTACCTCGACGACATATGGGGAGTGTGGACATATTCAAAGCCTGATTTTGAGGAATTCATTAGGACTTTGAATGCACATGATTGGTCGATACAATGTAAATATGAATTGGATGATAAAAAAATTGATTTTTTGGACACTACGGTGTATAAAGGACAGAATTTCGAAGTGCATAATAAATTGGATATAAAAGTATTCTTTAAAAAGACTGATACACATGCACTACTGTATAAAACTAGTTTCCACCCTCGTCATACGTATAGAGGTATCGTCAAAGCTCAACTACTTCGATTTCATAGGATTTGCACGAGACAGGAAGACTTCAAGGAAGCAGTCACGGAATTGTTTGTCGCTTTGAGAAAGAGAGGATACTCTCGTCAATTTTTAAGACAGTGCTTGAGATCCTTTTTGGACCGGAAGGAAGCACTGGAAGGGGATCGTATCCCACTTATAACCACATTTTCATTATTTAATGTTCAAATGCATAAAAAGTTGAAAGAAAATTTTGATTCTCTAATGATAAAAACTGGAGTTTTGCCAAATAGGACAGTGATTTCAGCGTACAGGAGAAATAGAAACTTAAAAGACTACTTGGTCAGAGCAAGGCTGACGAGTCAGCAATTTTTGAAGCCAACAGTGTTGTTCGGCACTTTCTGTTCCTTGACCTTTGTCAAAAACAGGGTCAAGAAGACAATTTTTCCTGTACGGCAGAGATTCACGCCACAATCCACAAATTGCATATATTTGATATTTTGTGAGAAATGCGGTATGCAATATGTAGGGGAGACAAAGAATTCGATTTCATTGAGGATGACACAACATCGTTATAATATTAAAAATCATAAGGAAAGGCAAACTCCACTAGTAGAACACTTTATTAGTCATAGCTATAAGTCTCTGAGAGTTGCTGGTTTGGAAAGGAATGCCCTGTGGACGGATTGGGACAGAAAGAAGGTTGAAAGAAGATGGATTTATTGGTTGGATACTAAAGAACCAGATGGGTTAAACATTAGATTTCGGTAATTTGGATATTGGTAGAATAACGTTGATGGGGAGACGATGATTAGTGACTTGGCATGGCCGGGTTTGGCGTGATCGGGCGGGACTTCCTGTCTTACCGACCCCTGACCTGAACTTAGGCCCTAACCACAACCATTCCACTTTGATTGGAACCCCATCCCCAATCTGAGCCCGAACCATATATCTCTAGGACAGCCCCACCCTGACAACTGGCCCTAACCCTAACCCTAACCCCTAACCCTAACCCCTAACCCCTAACCCTAACCCCTAACCCTAACCCTAACCCTAACCCTTCACCCCATCCCCCCATCCTAACCCTTATTGGGAGGATAGGAAGAGGGAGGGGTTCAATATTTACAATGGGTCATTATAATCATTATCATAAAAATTCATGGGGGAAATGCAACTAATTCATAATTGACTTTTAATAATTTTAATAATTTAGGATATTATTGGCTTAAAAAATTCATATTTGCAGTCTACGCACAAGGGGCTTATAGGATTTGGGGGTCTAAACATTTACAAGTAAAAAATTAATGTGTAATAACATTTAACATAAATTTTGGGATTAAAAATTATTATTAAAAAATTCATATCAAATTGGACTTTTAATATTAGGTGTACAAATGATTTGGGCCTACAATAATTAAGTACATACTGGGAACTATCATAGTTCATGGAGTAAGTATTTTTAAAACCTAATGGGAAAGGGCTATTTACATAGGAAGGAAATTTGGATAAAAAAAGACGAACGATATAAAAAAAAGACGACTGAAAACTCTAACTGGAGCAGAGGGTATAAAAGGAGCTGACACACACAGAAAGGGCATTTTGCCTTGAGACACAGAAGGAGCAACATCACAGAGACTAGACAAACACACAGAAGTTTGTTTTGCTTGTTTTTTGTGCCACAGCCTGAAGAAGGCCCTTTTCAGGGCCGAAACGTCGCGGCGGCACATATTGAAATTTGATTTAATTTAATTTAATTCATTTTATTTTCAATTCATAAATACAAAACTAATAAACAACAATAAAACACCAAAACTTTTATTTTATTTTATTTTATTTTATTCCTTACCACTCTTATTTTTTGATTACTTAGATACCAAAGGCGACATTATTAATATATAACAAAGGCGATACCACAAATAATAAAAATCAAAACTTTACATAAATAAACATAAACAACAAGACAATAAAAAGTCCATCGGGCTCGATGGCTTTTTTTGATGATGACGATGGGTGGACGGTGGTCCGTCGCGGGAGGCGCCAGCAGCGTCCTGGGCGGTCCAACTTCCAGCAGCAACGGGTCACCTGGGGGATGGACCGTGCACGTCCTCCTGCCTTCGGAAGAGGGGGGAGGAGTCAGTCTTCATTCCCTAACCCTAACCCCTAACCCTAACCCCTAACCCTAACCCTAACCCCTAACCCTAACCCTACCCTAACCCTAACCCTCTAACCCTAACCCTAACCCCCTAACCCTAACCCCCTAACCTTAACCCCTAACCCTAACCCCCTAACCCTAACCCTAACCCCCCTAACCCTAACCCATAATGATAAATATAAACAAAGAACAAAGGACGGGATGTCAAAACAGCAGGGGGTGCCAAGAAGAACAACAATAAAGAAAACAAGTGGAGAAATGAAGAAAAATAGACAAAGAGAAAGTCACGAAAAACAAACAGAGAAAGAAAAGTAAGAAACAAAGATAAAGAGAAAAATAAACAAAGAGAAAGTCACGAAAAACAAACAGAGAAAGAAAAGTAAGAAACAAAGATAAAGAGAAACAGTATAGTTATAGTATATATATAGAGCCACAGGGCTCGAAGCAAATAATAAAACAAAGCAAAAAAACAAACAAACAAACAAACAAGAAAAAAACAAAAAAACAAAAAACTTTCCACCTTAGTAACTACATCAAAGCAAAAGAATCAAAAGGTTTTTTTGTTTTTTGTTTTTGTTTTTTTTTGCTCTTTTCATTCTTGATATATATATTTTTCTAATACTCTATTTTTAAACATATTTTTAAACAAGGAAAATGAACTACACCTTTTTAAATCACTGTCATAACTATTCCACAGGTTAACTCCTCTAACAGAAACACATCTCTGCTTTATATTTGTCCTTATCTTGTTTTTTTTAAAGAAATCTGTTCCCCTTAAGTCATATTGACTCTCTCTGACTTTGAACAGCTTCTGAGTACTGGGGCAAAGCAAGTTATTTTGTGCTTTATACATTATCTGTGCCATTTTATATTCAACTAAATCATAAAATTTCAGGGTATTCAGATTAATAAACAAAATGTTAGTTGGTTCTATATAGTTTGATTGGTTTATAATTCTTATAGCTCTTTTTTGCAACTTGAAAATAGGAAGAGTGTTCGTTTTATATGCATTACCCCATATCTCCAGACAGTAAGTCATATATGGAAGCAACAGAGTACAATAGAGTGTGTATAATGATTTTTTGTTCAGGACATGCTTTGTTTTATAGAGAATAGCAATGGTTTTTGACATTTTTGTTTTCACATGGTTTATATGAGACTTCCAACTCAGCTTATCATCAATTATCACTCCAAGAAATTTATTTTCGTACACTCTTTCAATTTCAATTCCATTAACCCTGATTTTAGATACATTTTTCATTTGTCTAGTGCCAAAAATAATCAATTTTGTTTTCTTTATATTTAATGATAACTTATTTGGATCAAACCAGTTTTTTAATATATTTAACTCCTTTTCCGCTGTAGTCAGAAGCTGTTCTAGGTTTTTACCTGAGCAATACAGAGTGGTATCATCAGCAAACAATACACATTTTAACAGTTTGGAAATGCTACATATGTCATTTATGTATAATATAAATAATTTAGGGCCCAGCACAGAGCCCTGAGGAACACCACAAGTTACCTTCAACTGCTTAGATTTTACATTATTGAATTCGACATATTGATATCTGTCATCCAGGCAACTTTTCATCCACTTGTATGCTAACCCTCTTATGCCATATCTCTCTAGTTTATTCATTTATATAGAATGATCAATCGTATCAAACGCCTTTTTTAAGTCTATAAAAACACCAACAGTATATTCCTTATTATCTATAGCATTAGATATCCCTTCTACAAGTTCCATCACTGCCATCGAAGTGGACCTTTTCACTCTAAAGCCATATTGGTTATCACTTAGGAGATTATGCTTCTCAATATATTTATCAAGTCTATTAACAAATAGCTTTTCTAAAATTTTTGAGAACTGTGGGAGCAGTGATATTGGCCTATAATTGGTAAACTGACTTCTCTCTCCGTTTTTATGGATTGGAATAACTTTTGCTATTTTCATTTGTGAGGGAAATACACCAGTTTGAAAGGACAGATTACAAATGTATGCGAAAGGTTGCACTATATATTTTATAATACTTTTAACTAATATCATGTCAATACCAAAACAGTCAGTGGACTTTTTATTTTTAAATGTCTTCACAATGTTAATTATTTCTCTATGAGTTACAGCACCAATAAACATGGAGGACACATTCTGAGTAATATGTTTATTTAGGTCGTTATTATTTCTTGACTCTGGAATTTCTTTTGCTAAATTAAAGCCAACATTTACAAAGAAATCATTAAATTCATTTGCAATGTCTTTAGTTTTATCAAGCACAATATCTTTATCTTTTTTAAAATAATCTGGATAATTCTTATTTTTTGAGCCCTTTTTGATTATACTATTTAATATCCTCCATGTTTCTTGTGTGTTACTTCTACTTTGCTCCAATAATTTGTGGTAATATTCTTTCTTCCTTGTTCTTATAATATTTACTAATCTATTTTTATATAACTTGTACTTTATTTCAGCATCTTTTGTCCTCTGTTTTATGAATCTCTTATATAGATTATTTTTCTTTTTACATGCATCTTCTATCCCCTTTGTGATCCATGGCTTATTTGATCTGTGATGCTTTCTAGTGATTTTCATTAAAGGACAATGTTTTTCATATAGTGAAATTACAGTTGATAAGAATGCATCATATGCACTATTTGAATCTTCATTTGCAAAAACCTCATTCCAATTGTGTTCCTTTAAGTCCACCTGGAGGGCAGCAATGGCTCCTGTTGTTCTAAGTCGTATCATATCAAATATTTGATTCTTTTGTTTAGTTTTAATCCCAAAATAATTTTGAAAAATTGCAAAAACAGGAAGATGATCGCTTATATCAGTTATAAGAAGTCCACCTACTATTTCATGGTCAATTTTATTTGTGAATATATTATCTATCAATGTAGCTGTATCAATTGTTATTCTACTTGGTTTTATAATTACAGGGAAAAGGGAGTTACTATACATTGTATTTATGAAATCTGTTGTTTTCTGATGTCCATTTGGGTTTAGCAAATCTATATTAAAATCACCACAAATTATTTGCACTTTTTTATCATTTAGGTTGCTAAACATAGCAGCAAGTTTTTCATTGAATGTCTCAAGGCATGAACCTGGTGTCCTATAGATGCAACTTATAATTATATTGTTAGCTTTTTCAACATGGATTTCAATAGTGACACATTCCAATACGTCATCTATGGTGCTTGACATACATTCAATCAGACTACATTTCAAAACTTTATCTACATATAAGGCAACACCGCCTCCTTTTTTATTCACCCTGTTCATTGTAAATAATTCGTATCCTTCCAGTCCCATTTCACTAATTTTCTCATTATCGAGCCATGTTTCTGATATTGCAATTATATTAAACTTTTTTAACTTACTTAAACATTTTGTAATTTTAGAAAAATTTTTATACAGGCTTCTACTATTGAAATGTATGACCGACAATGCATTTGCCATTTTAATATTCATATTGAATTGGTCATCTGTATAGTACTCACAAGTATTATTGGTGTTATTGTAGAAGTGGGTATCTGGGTCAATGTTACTTTCAGGGTCATGCATGTTGTGCTCTGCATAGTTAAACGTTTTGAAGTTCGTTTTCTCAGCGTTGGTGGCAAAATAACCACCTTGACAGTCCTTTTCATAATCAAATTCTTCCTCTTCAATATCTCTGAATGGAAACCTATAATCTGTGTCCAAACTTGTCATTTATGTGTTTTTGTTTTTGTTGTTGTTTTTTGAGCCGTAAGGCCAGAAACACTTTCCATACCCATTGTTCATTATCCAATCGTCACTTTTCCAATAGATTCCAGAGCAGATTCCTGATTATTTATATTGCTCTAAGTCTTTGAGTTCTCTTATCATCACAACTTTCGCTTCTTCGGGATTGCCATTTAGTCTTATCATTACTTTGCAGTTCCTCGTCCATGTTGCTTGTATCTTATTTTGTTTTCTCAGGCTGCGTGCCTGTCTTGCAATTTCAGCAGTCTTTTTCGTTAAATGTTCATTTAAATACACACCAGTCCCTTTAAGCTTCTTGCCCTGTTTCAGTAACTCAATCTTTGTTTTGCGACTCACAAACCGAAGAATAATTGATGGCTTTGTTTTACTGTTTTTCCTGGGGAGCGTGTGGCATGCTGCAATATGATGGCTCTGAATACTTACATTCTTCGTTTGAAGGAATTTTATCACTTGCTGTTCAAGCGTTTGCAGCTCCTCTACCGGGGCATCTTCACCATCTTTACCTCCCCCAGCTGTTACTCCGGCGTAGGTTCGGTGTTGCGTCTCCAGTCCACTTATGACTAAATCATCCATTCTTGTGTATTGTTCAAGGTCCTCGATTCGCCGTTCCAAGTCGTCTATTTTCTTGTCCTTGTCCTTTATGAGGTTTTTTAGTTGTTTTATTTCATCCATTAGGTCATGTAGCATACCTTGTTGTTTAGCCACTTTGCTCAGTTCATCAGACATGAAATTAAGCGATTTCCTAATCTCCTCCAACTCCTCTTCAACTCCTGGGTTTGCTTTTTTAGGCGGCATTTTGAAAATGATGAGATTTGTATTTCCTTGTGATGGCCCGTTGAAGTCACTGTTGATTAACTTGTTGGTTGAGCCTTGGCCTAGTGGCTGCTGCAGGAGCCTGGGCCTAGTGGCTGCTGGAGGAGCCTGGGCCTGGTGGCTGCTGCAGGAGCCTGGGCCTGGTGGCTGCTGGAAGAGCCTGGGCCTGGTGGCTGCTGGAGGATCCTGGGCCTGGTGGAGCAGGAGGGTCCTGGGCCTGGTGGCTGCTGGAGGGTCCTGGGCCTGGTGGCTGCTGGAGGATCCTAGGCCTGGTGGAGCAGGAGGGTCCTGGGCCTGGTGGCTGCTGGAGGGTCCTGGGCCTGGTGGCTGCTGGAGGATCCTGGGCCTGGTGGCTGCTGGAGGATCCTGGGCCTGGTGGCTGCTGGAAGAGCCTGGGCCTGGTGGCTGCTGGAAGAGCCTTGGCCTAGTGGCTTATTTTTCAGTTTTGGTGCAACAAGCTACCAATTGTCTGGTGTTCGTTTCTTTTTCCGTAGATATGTGTGCTGCACTGTGCTGCTGTCCGTGTGTTTTTTCTATGGATGTGTGATAGCTTGATGTTGCTGTAAGGTGTAACTTTATGTTATTTTGTTATTTTAGTTTGTTATTTTGGGGGATTTTATTTCATATTTTAATTCATCTTTTATGGATTTTCCTTAAAAACTCAAATTAGAGATAAATTCAAACAAAATTTGAAAATAAAACACAGAAGGCAAATTGGAATGAAAAATATTTATTGGAAACAAGTCAAAGTAACGAACACGAAAGCAACAACCTGAAAAAGAAAAGAACAACATTGGAAACAAATACTTACCTGAAAATTGAAAATAATTCATACTTACCTGAAAAGTAACGGACATGAAAACACACAACCTGCAAAAGAAAGTACTTACCTGGACAAATTAAAAACAAATGTGGAGGTAGAGGGACGTGGGACTTGGAGCCACCGGGGTTGATGGCCCGTGCACGCTCTGTTCCTCCTTCGGGGGGGACAGGTTCTTTTTCCTCAACCTAACCCTAACCCCCTAACCCTCTTTCTTCAACCCTAACCCCCTAACCCAAGAACAAAATGCACTGAGACTGACAAAGGGCTGACATAATAAAACAGGATATGTGAACATATGGAAAGTAAAGAGAGAACATGACTAAACTGAAAACACTTGGTCAACGACCCAGGAACCCTTACAGCTGTATGCTGGCCAACCCACCAAATCATAAAGACCCCATGTGGAGAGTCACAGGTTTTGTAATAAATCACACAAATGAATGGTCACTGAATCAAGAGTCTGTGAAACTGCAGTGTCTACAATGTTTTTCCTGTTGGATTGCAGGTACACACTAATAACAGTAGGTGGAACAGTTTTCCCACTCAGTGCTCAGAGTTCAGTTTCTCCCTGATCTAAAGTGTGCAACGTTTGTTCTGTGAGAGGCAGTGAAGTGTTTAGAGGGAGGAGCCTTGAGCAGGTTATAAGTGAGAGCTGAGAGAAAAAGAAAGCGTCCAACAGCAGAGACACTGAAACAGACAAACATGGACAGCAGTGAGTAGATTTACATGTTTTATACTCTGGTTTCCAAACATTGTATGTGTAATTTATTGGATGTGCAGGTGCAGAAGATGTGCAGATTTATGGTTTAAAGCAGATGCAGACAGAAACCAGCTTTTACTGATCTCATGTCGCAATGTTTTTGAGTGTCGTTGGTTTGGGATTCTTTACTTGTTCTTGCAGCAGTCAAGTTCACAGTCAGTAGCATTGTTAGTGAATCTGATTGATATATTATGTTTGATGTTGATTAATATACTGTTTTTAGTTTTACCTGTGTGTGACGTTTAGAGTAAAAAGCACTGAATAATGCTTTCAATAGGTTATATTTGTAGAGAATTAATAGCTAGCAACACCTAATAATTTACCCAAGCCTTTAAAAAAAGTCTCATTTTACAAACATTAAGAACATATTACATTTTTGTGCACTTTGTTTCTGAATTTTTCACATGTACACACTCATTTACACTCATTTATCTTTACGGTTTTGTATTATGTACATTATTTATTTACATTTTAATCTTAACATTTCTAACAGAATAATGAACTTTGGGACATATTTTTTATGTCTCTTTCCTAAAACTCATGCCTTGTAATGATACTGCTTAAAGGAAGTAACTATAATGACCATTAATTATACTGTTTCGATCGCTCTGTATCTAATCCTTGGACTGCTGGCTAGCAAATTATTATTATTATTATTATTATTATTATTATTATTATTATTATTAAATAATACTTCTCCAATTGTTTGTGGAGCTGTGTATCTCTTATAGTGTTGGTTAGTGTAGAAGATTACTGCCATGAAAAGTAATCTAGTGATTCTCACTGTTGTTGAAGGCTCTGAGACTTTCAGCTAACAAAACAATCTATAACAATCTCAAAAAAGTTGATTCTGTTCATCTGGAAGTAGCATTATCATTAGGAGAAATGTTTTGTCAGTCATCCAAGTTGTTTCTTCAGTCTCTATGCAAATGTACTTTTTATAAGGTTGGGGGAACCTCAGTCAGCTGAGACTTAAGGAGTCACTTGGATGAGTGATGAAACGTTTCTCTCACAAAAAACAACCAGATGAACAGAATCAACTTTTTTGGGATTTCCTTACATAGATGATTTAGCATGCATCAAGACAGTCTATAACAATCTTTAATTTTCTGTTCAGACTTACTGTTCCTTAATGTTCCTGCATGAAACCTAGGGGTGGGTTTCAATTATCGATTTTCCGATTCCAGTTGATTTTAGCTTGTATAACGCGATATCCATTCATTAAATCCTGAATCGATTTTTAAATATAGATGTATTTTGCCAGAATCTAAGGTTAAAGCTTTCATTTCAACAACCACCAAACAGCTAAAACAGTAAATGAAAGCAGATAAACGGATTCCACATAAAGACATAAACACAAAGCTCTGACCTGATGTATCAGAATCTGTGAGATGTCGGCATCTCACCCTATGTAACGTACACAGACTCGCCTTCGGGGCTGAAAGCCAACATATCACAGATTCTAAAGCTACAGGTGTTGCCCCTCTCCAACCAAAATTGACAGAACCAGCAGCAAAAGAGGATGAAAACTGTGCTTCACATTTGATAAATATTGTCATTAATTCCCTCTGACTTTGCTATTTTTCTTCTACCATGGTAAAATCACACTTTCTGCACAGCTCTCTCTCTATCTCTTAGTGTCCTCAGAGACCAGTTTACCATGTAATTTCTGTTTTCTGCATTATTCACTGTGTTATTACCCACCAGTCTACCATTATGTACAGCGCTGTCGACCGCTGTTTTATTGTATTTTATTTTTCAGAAATGAACTCCAGCTTCATTTCTGCTGTTCAATACCAAAGAAATGTAAACATTTTTAAAATTATGCCAAATTGCAAAAAGAATGAGCTGTATCTCTAATCAAAGCTCTGTGACTTTGCTCTGTTTTACTTCAGCAGCATCAGGTATTGTTCAAATGTTGATTCATGGTTTTCTTCTGTTTTTGTTCTACTGCAGAATATTTTTAAGGTTATCTGCTATAAAAAGCCAGGCCAGGAAAATCTGCTTCATGTTTTTCAGCTTAATCCTGAGTTACTTTGACACAAAGGCATCTGCTGTGATGCTCATACCTCTGATGAAGTCTCACAGTGTCAGTACTGATAAATGAGCAGAATTATAATATTTCTGACTTTCTGAGGCAAAATTTCCCCAATTTAAATCAAATCGGGGATCGAATTGAATCAGGACCTTGTGAAGTGGAATAGAATTGATTAAAGAAATCAGTGATGATACCCGTGCCCAATGAAAACTCACTGAATTACACTTGGATCAAGGAGACAGTTCTCAAAAGGCTCAAGAGGCCAGTTAAACATGAAACAGTACTACTTTAAAACCTTTTGCTTTAAAAAAAAATTTTTTGTTTTTTTTCTGTCTGAAAATTGATCATTCGTCTTTAAATGTAGTTTGTTTTTTTTTTGGGGGGGGGGGGTCAGAACTTTTGTTTTTTAGACAACAGCTGGAGTTACATCATCAATAATGTCTTTGTTATCTTCCCTGACAGCATACCTAAGGATTGTTCTTCTTGGAAAAACTGGAGCTGGAAAGAGTTCAGCAGGAAACACCATCTTAGGGAAAAATGCTTTTATTGTGTCTCCAACCAAATGGTGTGAGGAAGAAAGAGCAGTGTTTGAAGGTCTGACCCTGACTGTAGTTGATACTCCAGGTCTGTTAAACAGCAGTCTATCTGAAGAGCAGGTGAAGAGAGAGCTCAGTAGTAGATGCATCTCCTCTGCTGCTCCTGGTCCGTATGTATTCCTGATCGTGATCCATGCTGGCAGATTTACCAAAGAAGAACAAAATGCTGTGAAAATCATTCAGCAGATGTTTGGAGAAGAAGCAGCACGTTACACGATGGTGTTGTTCACCCGTGGAGACGATGTAGAGGCAGATGGAACCAATATTAATGAAATCATCAGGGATAATGATGCTCTCAGTGAGTTCATCTCTCAGTGTGGTGGAAGATATCATGTTTTTAACAACAGAAACAAGGATCCCTCTCAGGTCAGAGAGCTGCTGGAGAAGATCAACATAATGGTTAAAAATAAAAAAAGCACAAACTACACTGATGAAATGTTCAGAGAGACTAAGAGAGAGAAAGACAGAAGAGAGGAGATGAAAAGACCTCAGATGGAAAATCCCGGGATGGTGCTTGATGATGCAAAAAGATGGGCTCAGGGAGAGAATTCTTTTAATCAGATTAATCCAGGTTCTGATGGAGCTGCTGTTTTTCGCGGTACTCAGGGTGGGTACAGTTGACCTTGTATTTATGTTTTCCTTTCCTTCTTTTTCTCTGACATGTAGTGTTTTGCTTGTTTTTTGTCAGAGGAGAAGAAAATGACATGTGTTGCTCAAAACAAGACACAAGTATTTTTTAATTACTTACTAGTTAGTATTAATTAAATAACAAAGATACTTACTAAAGAAACAACAAAATCTATTTCCAGAAATCATTTCCCAGTTAATCCACAAACCCCACAACCACCAGGTGAGCTCTGTTGTTAGCTAGCTGCATGGTTTTCATCTTTTGCAGATGTTGACAGAAAAAATAAATCAAGCACCATTTAGTTCCATAATACTGAAGACAAAACACACCATGTTGAGCTGATATCTGCAGAACTCAGAACAACATAACATTGATGATATTTCTAACTGCAGGCCAGAGAAAAACTTATGGGTTTAAATAGTCAGCTTAAAGTATGAGCTACAGCAGTGATAGAGAGAAGATGAGGTATTAGTAGTACTTGTCAGCACAGGGATAATTATCACTGAGCTGCAGATCATTGAAGTCAAATAAATAAAAAAAAGGTATCCATAACTATAAGTTTTATATGACTTTTTTTGGGAATGGTTCATCTATAAATGGTAATTTTATGAGATCAGAATATTTTAATTTCGCTAACCTTCATTAACTGATAATTTGATCAATGGGATAATTTATCATATTTGCATAGTTTTTGCTAGCTAACATGATTGCTTTTCTGAAACTGAATATATTTTCAGTGTTCGCACAATAAATAGATACATTCAAATTATTTTAGTCATCTAAAGATTATTTGTTTTTAAAAGCTGCAGGTCCATTATACAACATGTGATTGTAATTATTTAAAAATTCTGTGGAAAGTTTGTGGCCTTTGACTTTAATAAGAAGCATCAGCCAGAATCCACGCAGTAGAGCTGATCCCAGCTTTCATAAAGTGAAAGGTGGAGTACAACTGGACAGGTTGCCAGTCCATGCCATTCACTCTCACTCTTGCCATTCAGTGGACTTGATGTGTACAGAATGTGGAAAGAAGCTGGAGAAAATCCACACAGAAGGGATTGAAACAGAGAAGGTATAGCTGCAGTTGATTAACAAAATAAAACAGGAGGTGAGTCTCACTGACACACTAGAAGAGCACAAAAAGGTGAAAATGAAGACAGGGAAACACAGGAGATAGAGGGTAATGATAAAATAGAAATAAGAATGTCTAATCAACTGAAAAAAAGCACCCACAACTCCACAAAATATAAAAGCATGCCGCATTGCAATTTAAAAAAGCTCACATGTGATGTGCAAACTGTTTCTAAAGTGCCAATGACTGAAACTGCATTCAGACTTATTTACATCCAATCCAATCCAATTTTATTTATAAAGCACTTTAAAATACCCAGTACAGAAAATAAGTTACAAACTATAGAATAACAGAAAACAGCAAAAATAAATAAATAAAACACATAATACATACAATTAAAACAGCCCTTTATTAAAACAAAAAACAAAAACAAGATAAAACAGCATCAAATCAGCTTAAAACAACTAAAATAAAAATAAAAACCAACATCTCACGTGATGTCAAAGGCCAGGGTAAAGAGGTGGGTTTTCAAGAGTGACTTAAAAACAGGTAAAGAACTATCCTGTCTAATCTCTAAAGGAAGCTCATTCCACAGTTTTGGAGCTGCTATAGCAAAAGCACAATCTCTTCTAAGTTCACGCCCAGTCCTGGGTACATTCAGGAGCAGCTGATCAGCTGACCTGAGAGAGCGGGTGGGTGTATGAGGCTGTAGCAGCTCAGAGAGATAAATAATAATAAAATAATTTTAAAATGAATCCTAAAAGAAATGGGCAACCAATGAAGTGAAGCTAACATAGGGGAAATGTGCTCAAACTTTCGAGTGCCAGTTAAAAGACGAGCTGCAGCATTTTGCACCCTCTGTAGATGACTAATACAATACAATACAATACAATTTTATTTATATAGCACATTTAAAAAACCATGCAAAAGTGCTTCACAGAACGAGTAAGAGCAATAATAAATACAAGTATAAAATACAAAATACAAATAAAATATACTAACAGGCGGGTGACATAACTAACCAATAATACACCAGGCATAGTAGGCACAACCTGAAAGGGTGAAAGTTAAGACATTATAAACATTAACAAAGTGAAAAAGATAAGTTCCAGTACACTGAAAATGTGGGCTCTAGGAGGCGGGGTAAGCAAGGCTAAACAAATAAGTTTTTAATCGAGATTTAAAAGATTGAATTGAATCAGACGCCCGAATAGCTAGGGGGAGGTTATTCCAGAGGTAGGGTGCGACAGCGGCGAATGCGCGGTCACCTCTGGTCTTGAGCCGAGATCTAGGTCGCACCAGGAGCATTTGGCCTGCTGATCTAAGCGCTCTCCCAGGGTTATAAAAGCTGAGGAGATCCGTAAGATAGCTGGGTGCGGTGTTATTTATGATTTTAAAAGTGAGCAATAAGATTTTAAAATCAATACGAAATTTAATAGGGAGTCAGTGCAGGTCGGAAAGAACTGGAGTAATAGACTTAAACCTGCCAGTTCCAGTTAAGAGACGTGCAGCCGCAGTTTGTGAACAAGGGCAGAATGGAGAACAGTATAAAGGGAATTACAATAATGTAACCTTGATGTAACAAAGGCATGGATAAGTTTCTCCAGGTCCTTACGTGGTATGTAGGGCTTGGCCTTAGAGAGTAGACGTAATTGATTGAAACTCGATTTAACTACAAAGGACACATGTTTGTCCAATTTGAAGGAACTGTCCAAGACAACACCCAGGTTCCTCACAGTGTCAGAAAGGGAGTCAGCAAAGGGCCCAAAAATACCAGTTAGTTCAGCCTGAGAGAAGGGAGTATCAAAGATTACAATTTCAGTCTTCTTATCATTTAGAATGAGAGAATTGCTCAGTAGCCAGTTTTTAACTTCATTCATACAATCAAAGAAGTGTTGCAACGACAACGTGACATCCTCAGCTAGTTCAAAATAGATTTGAATGTCATCCGCATAAAAGTGAAAAGAAATATTGTATTTATCAAAGATTTGGCCCAAGGGTAACAAGTATAAAGAGAACAGCATGGGACCCAGCTCAGACCCCTGGGGGACACTAGAGGTAACAGGGGAAATGGAGGAGGCGTAGGTACCCATGGTGACAGAAAAGGACCTTTCTGAGAGATAGGATATATGATGCGCTGACCCCAATATATGGTAAATGGCCTGTATTTGTATAGCGCTTTACTAGTCCCTAAGGACCCCAAAGTGCTTTACACATCCAGTCATCCACCCATTCACACAAACATTCACACACTGGTGATGGCAAGCTACACTGTAGCCACAGCCACCCTGGCTGCATGTAAAATGCATTACATCATCAGTCATCTTTGTGTATTACTCTCCAACAGGTGGAGGAAAAGCAAGGAAAGAAGATCTCCGGATTGTTCTTGTTGGGAAAACTGGAGTTGGGAAGACTGCCTCAGGAAACACCATCTTAAGGAGAACAGCTTTTCAATCCAACTTGTCTGCAACCACAGAAAGTCAGAAGGAAACAGGAGAGTTTGAAGGGCAGACCCTGGCTGTAGTTGATACTCCAGGTCTGTTAAACACCAGGCTGACTGAAGAGCAGGTGATGAAAGAGATCAGTAGATGCATCTCATTGGCCGATCCTGGTCCTCATGTGATCCTGGTTGTACTCCAGGGGGGCAGATTTACAGAAGAAGACCAAGAAATTGTTAGAAATATTCAGAAGATGCTTGGAGAAGAAGTAGCACGTTTCACTATGGTGTTGTTCACCTGTGGAGGCGATGTAAAGGCAGATGGAGACACCATAGAAGATATAATAATTAAAGATAAAGCTCTGGGCAGCTTCATCAGTCACTGTCATGAAGAATATTATCTTCTTGAAAACAGAGATAAGGATCCCTCTCAGGTCGAAGAGCTGCTGAACAAGATCAATGAAATAGTTGACAGAAATCGAGGGAAATACTACACCACTGAAATGTCCAAAAAGGCTGAGAGAGCCATGAGAGAAGAGATGAGATGACTTCAGAGAGAAAATCAATCTTTGATGTATCAAGAGTCCAGACATCAGGCTCCTAGAAACCTGTTCAATCAAAACCCAACTCATGAAATGAGACCAGAATTGAAGGTGAAACTCTGCAGCATACTCTAATACTCAATGTTTTTGATCTCTGAGCTGCAGATTATAAAAATCTCATTAAATATGAGACAATGAGAGTGTGAAACTATTTTGCTGAATGTATCACATTTGCTTAAATATTTCTCTCCTGATTTTAAAGAAAACGAGGCTTATAACTGTGGAATTGAAGAAATTATTTTACAGCTACAACATAACCTGCATCATTAACATTGCATTAACAATATAATCTACAGCACTGATACTGCATGACGATTTTTTTTTTAAATCTGCTGGCCTTACATTAACTTTTTTATTACACGGGCAGCCTTAATCATTGTAAACTCACATTGCATTTTGTGCTTATTAAAGATTTGAAACTCAGTCAATTAATTAAAGGTCGTAAGCCTCGTTAGGCGCAATGTCCGGAAGTGACTTGGAGCTATAGAAGGTCAAAACTGCATACACGCTTACAAAACACATACAATACATATAATCTAGAAACAGGCCTGAGTAAAGGCCTGAATGTATTCAGCTTCTTGTTGCGTTTGAGTTTGCTTAGTAACAGGTGACAGAAGATGTGCCAAAGACGAGGACAAGTCCATGGGGACCTTTAGGGCCTTAGATTATCACCATATTTGGAAGAAGATGCTAGAAAGGGGAACTTCTGTGTCCGCATTTAGCTCTTAAAATTGATCATTTACTGTGAAAGATGCAAATAATGTTCTTGTAATGCGTGAAGGGGGGTCAACCCTGACATTATAAAAGCAATTGTATGTGTATTTTTGTGTGGAGATCCATGCTGATTGTGTGCAGTAATTATCTCCCCGCGTGTGTGTTCAATAAAATCATTGTTTGACCAAACTCTTCTGGACCATTGTTTTGTTCTCCTCCTCAATATTTTTTGAATTCGGGACATAACGAATGATTAATAACTCTCTAACTGTCGGTGTATTCAATAACTCTTTGCTGTAAACCAGTAACTTTATGTCAGATTTTACAAAATGTGATTTGAAGCTCAGAGTTGTCGGCTTACTAAACGATGCATCATGAAGCAATCTGATGAACATTTTTGATGAAGCATATTTTCTTTTAACCAACCAGTTAGTGCAGACAAATATTCACTGACACTGATAATAGTTCATAAATACAATAAAGGAAACTCAATGGGCTGACACAAAATACTGTAATGCTGTTAGAGGTCACATTTACAGCTATAAACTCTGGAATGTCACAAAGAGACTGCACCAATGAATGATTATAAAGAAATAAAGTGATGATTTTCTTGTCAAATAAAGACAAACACAAAACTGTGAGTCTGTTAAACTTACTCCACATGCAGATGTAGTTTTCATGTGATTTAAATTCATATGCTTTATAAATTTTAATCCCTCAAAGCTTTTATTACGTCTACATATACTGATGAGGACAGAATTTTCACACTCCCAATATTTCCCAAGTGCTGTTAAGCAGAGCAAGGAGGTTTTAGACACAATTTTTTTCATCCATCCATCCATCCATCTTCATCCACTTTATCCGGGGACGGGTTGCGGAGTCAGCAGCCTAAGCAGAGAAGCCCAGACCTCCCTCTCCCCAGCCACCTCCTCCAGCTTATCCGGGGGAACACCAAGGCGTTCCCAGGCCAGCTGAGAGATATAATCTCTCCAGCGTGTCCTGGGTCTGCCCCGGGGCCTCCTCCCGGTGTGACATTCCCGGAAAACCTCACCCAGGAGGCGACCAGGAGGCATCCTTGTCAGATGCCCGAACCACCTGAGCTGGCTCCTTTCGATGTGGAGGAGCAGCGGCTCTACTCTGAGCCTCTCCCCGATGGCTGATCTTCTCACCCTATCTCTAAGGGAGAGGCCAGCCACCCTTCAGAGGAAGCTCATTTCCGCCGCTTGTATCCGCGATCTCGTTCTTTCAGTCACTACCCACAGCTTGTGGCCATTGGCGAGGGCAGGGACGTAGATCGACCGGTAAATTGAGAGCTTCACTTTTACACTCAGCTCCCTCTTCACCACTTGTTTTCATCCTAGTTTTATTTTGGATGCTGTCATTATTTTACTTTGCAAAAGGAAACAATTTTTTAAAAAAATATTAGGGTCAAAGTTATTTTCCCCCAATTCAAATAGCCAGATATGTGTTCTTTTTGCTTGATAACAGTCTGCAGTTGCTTGTTGTTGTTGTTTTAAACAAGTCTCACACTCGTCTCCTAAGAAATCCAGACCAATTCTTCTTTGTAGAATCTTTCAAGCTCCCCGAGATTTGATGGCCTCCTTGCATGGACCTTGATGTTTTGGGTGGTTGTCCCGTTTTGCTAGTGACTGAGGTTTTCTTTCAAAATCTTCACATATCCTTTCTCCATGATTTCTTCCAGCTTGATGAGATTCCCGGATAGAGACACACTAAAGTGTCCTCACAGCATAATACGTATCCCACCATGCTTCACTGTGGGGACGTGCCTTCTTCCTCCAACCATTAGCAATGTCTCTGTGAACAAAAAGCTGACCAAAGAACACATCAGTCTACAGTATCTTTCTCCAGGTTGCCCTTACTGTACTTTAGTCTGGATTGAGTGTTAACCTCACAGTGCGTTCTTGTGCAGCATTCTTTAAATCTTATCTACATACTGTGGGTTCAGAAAGCATGCAGACTCACTTCACTTTTTTCAGTTGTTTTATTTAAATTTTTCGTCATTTAAATTATTTTTCCCCTCATTGATATGCACTCAGTACCCCATTAAGACAAATCAAAAATAGATATTTTGATTTCTCTGTCAAATTATTTAAAGTAAAAAAAAACCCCACTCAAATATCACATTTAAATAAGTTTTCAGAACTTTTGCAAAAAACAGTTGAAATTTAATTAGTAAGTAGTAAGTAAGTGAGTAAGTAAGTAAGTAGCAGATGCCTCACATTTCTCTTGATCAATGATATCAAAAACAATGAGATGTTCTCTTGATTACAGTTCAACTGTGGTAATTCTGCTGTACTGACATGATAAACAAAGACACACACATGTCTGTACAAGGCCTGACAAGCTGACAATGCATATCAGAGAAAAAAATAAGACAAGAAGTAAGATGAGAAAAACTTCTGAAAGTTTCCAAGAGCACAGATGGAAAAGATTTGTCACAACCAGTGCTCTTCTAAGAGCTGGTCACCAGCTAAACTTGAACATGTGAGAGAGAATGGCCTTAGTGGTGAGCCCATTCTCATTCCGGACGCGCAACATAACAACAACCTGTCACGTCCCTTGGCATCACATGGGAATGCGACAGGTAACCTTCTGCATTCCTATGATACGTGCCAGATTGTGGATGAAATCCAATAGAATGACGCTCCCGGTGGTAACACACGTTCCAGCCGTGTATTGCAGGCCTAACCCTAGCCTTAATCCTAACCATAACCCTATCCCTAACCTTAACCACAAGCGTAATGGTCTGAGATAGTGTTTTCCAAATCGATTAAAGTAAAATAAATGTACATGTGCCTATTCAGTCAAAACAGTTCTCATATTTCCTCCTGTTTCCGAATGCGTAACATAGAGCCGTGTTGGGTAGCCGAAAGCATAACTTACAAAACATGATATGTCACATATCATAATATGTTATGCTTTGGGACTGAGAACGTGTTGTAATGGTAGAGGTGACAAAGAGAGCTCATGTGTGGAGACGGTATTATGGTTTTTTATCTTTTTCTTTTGAATGAAATCACAAAAAAATACCAAAATTCTGTTTTCAATCTAAGGCTAAGTGTTTTAGATTAATGTGAAAAAAATTTTTTTTTAAAAAGAATTTAAACAATGATAGCATCAGGCTGCAATGTCAGCTTTTGTGCACACATGCACTTTTAGTGTGTATCCTAAACTTCGGTCAAAATATGAGGCTGCTCTTGACTGGACTAAAACTCTTCAGCTGGTGTAAGTTGTTAACGGCTTCAGATTTACAGATTAGAGCTTATCTCCTTCTCTGCAATGCATCAAAAAAAAAAAACAGCCTGCATGGACTATTATGCTCGCTGATATATGCAAACCTGACTGTGGTTTGTTTCTTCTTGGCCTCTTTTAGTTACAGGGCTTGGTACTATAAGAACATGATGGGTTTAGAGGGAGGAGCTTGAAACTCAATATAATACTGATCTGAAGGTGAAAGTAAGCATTCAGCAGAAGAACATCGGCAGAAACACTGCACAGAACAGCTGCCTGAAAGACACAAAGATGGCCAGCAGTAAGTACACGTATAATATATATACATTTTTATATGAATTTGGATGAAGGGTAAAAAGGTTCAAGAACTCCCTGTTTTCAGTGATTATTTTATTTTTGGATCTATATTTAATGTATTGTCTAAGTATTTTGTTAAAATGGTAAATGGCAGTCTGAAATTATTTTCAAGTGAGTTGTTCTGTCAGGAGATGATGAATTGATCTCCAGAGGCAGCAAATTTAAAAAATATATTAGTGTTTATATACACAGCAGACCACTGTGTTATCTTTGTTTTGCACAATATTGGAGTGATTAAAGGGAAAAGTGTCAGGGTTCCTGGGTCGGTGACCCAGTGTTTTCAGTTTTGTCACATTTAGGTTATGTTGCCACATCAATGCTTTCACTTCCTGTTTTTCCCCGTGTCAGCTTGTCTCTCGTGTCATTAGTCAGATTATGTTCAGCCCTGTACTCACCTGTTTCCAATCATTGTCCTCATTCAACCTGTGTATTTAAGTTCCTCTGTTTCACCAGCTCTTTGTCGTGTCATTGATGTTATGTTGTTGTTTCCGCCTGTGTTCAGTCAGCCAGCCAGCCATTCAGTCCGTCCTTCATTCATTCAGTCAGTCGTCCAGCCAGCCAGCCATTTCCTACCTCTGTTCTGTGTGTTCACTCCATCGACAATAAATCACCAGGCTTCACCTACCTGCGAGTCCTGCGTTTGGGTTCCTTCTTCCTCGCCTCCACTCAGCAACCCCTGACAAAAAGAGTGCCATGCTTAAGTTTGGACATGTCCAGAGATCTGATCTTTCTGATAACTTTTTTGTCATTTATGTTTTTTTATTGATTTTGCAACATATACTTAAACCTGTATAAGAGGGAGAAAAACAAAGCAAAACAAAAACAAAACAAAACAAAAACACACAAGGCAAACTGCTGGTGTGCACCCCTACCCTTACAAGTCTAAAAGAAATAAAAGAGTAACTAACAGTGGGTTCCCAGAGAAGAAAACACAGAAATGGGCAAATAAAATTGATGGTAAAGTAACATTTGGACCGGTGGTCACAGTTAATAATCTTTCAATTTACGATAATATGGTCATGATTTCCTGTTTGCTTTAAATAGTTCCAAAAGTAGTCCCAATGTTCATCTTTGTCTTCTGTATCATTTGTAAGTTTATTCAGCATGGACTCATAGGAGGCAGTCACTGCCATTGCTCTGATCCAGTCTTTCAGTTCAGGACTTCCCTTGGTCTTCCAGTGCTTTAGGATATTCCTCAATGCAGTTACCAGTCCAACCATAACAACCGTAAAAATATTACTATGAATTCTTGGGATATGAGAACGGTCTCCTAACAAGCACATTTCAGGAGTTAAGGGCACTTCTAATCCTCACCAACCTTTTAAAAGTGTGACGACTTCCTTCCAAAAAGGAGCTATAAGGGAACATTCCCCAAAACATTTATGTTTATGTTATGCCTGACGATCTCCAACAGAGATTGTCAGGCATAAGCTTCATACTGTGTAATCTTGTTGGAGTATGATAATATCTATGCAGAATTTTATATTGTATGCATTTGCTCCTCGCCTCCTTAACATAAATCCCATTTTCCGCCAAAATCCCCATCCATTTTTCATTTGGAATTAGTGCATTTAAATCTTCTGCCACAGAATTTTAATGTTCGAACATTCCCCACTTCTATTATCATTTACCAACCTATAAAAGCATGATGCTGTCTTTCTGATAACTTTAACCTAAACCCCAGCTGTTCATATTCATCATTATGAAAGGTCAGATGATGCACATTTCAAATCCTTCTAGAACCTCTGACTCCTCAAAGCTCATCCTAACCAGCAGCAGCCAGGGCACCATTTTAGCTCAGTCAGTAAGCAGACAATCACATGGCTGCGGAAGAGAAGCCCGGGTTTGAATCTGACCAATAGCTCTTTGCTGTGTGTCTTCCAATCCTCTGCCTCCACACTTTCCTGTCTATCTTCATTGCACCACTATCTAATGACAAAAGATTATCTTTGAAAAAAAAAAAAAAAAAAAAAAAAAAAAGCCGGAGCAGCTGTGGGTCAGTTTGACAATGTGTAGCACTCTACACATTAAAATAACTGACATGTAGAAGTTTTAGAAAGAGATCTCTTACTGTACCAAGTTTTATTAAAGACTACATCTCCTCATGTAAAGAACAGTGAAAATAAAATCCCAAAATGTGCAAGTTTCAGTCAGGTCCTGATTTTGTACCCAGGCACAGTCTTCTGTGTGGAGTCTGTATGTTCTCGTGTTCACGTAGATTTTCTTATGTTTAGATAATGCCACCTTTCTTTGCCCATTAAAGTCTTGTAAAAGAGTTTTTTTTTTTTTTTTTTTTAATCTCACGTGTGTGGCTTATTAATGAAATATAAATTTTAATTCCCCACAGCTTTTATCACATGTACATATATCAATGAGGACAGAAGCTTTTTTGATATTAAAATTTTTAAATAAATATTACACTGTAAAATGCATAACAAAAATTTAAAAAATTGTAAATGGATTTTTTACAATCAGTTTTTTAAAGGAAGTTGGTTAAATTCAATTTCTAATATGGAAAATTACTTACTTTTATAAAAAATGGTACATTGTACTGTCTATTTACAGTTCTTTACACAATGTATATTTAATTTATAATGGTGTTTTCATATCTGATCTCCAAACTCCCACACCCGAGTTTTTACTTCAGCCACTGCATAAGTCGCATTCCCAAAGGCTAACCAACCTCCTTCTTCAGCCTGCCAGCTTTTTTTTTACCTCTGGTGTCCACCATAATGTTTGGGGGTTACCACCAAGACAGGCACTAACCTAAAACCTAAAATTTATTTATTTAAATGTCTCATCCATGCAACATGTTCCTATGTGGAACAACCTTTAATAGATGTTTGTCACATGTGGTAGGCACAAATCAACTTTGTCCCAAATTGTGATGTTTTTCCTGAACTTAGTGTTAAGGTCAGAATGCAAATATACAGATAATAATCAGGCTGGTTTGTCTTTGGTTTTTTTTATGAAATAATGAATATATCTACATCAGAAATGTTTCAAATGTGCTCTTTGTAAAAATAATAATCAATGTGAATGAGATGTACAATTACTATGTGTTATTTTTAAATAGATCAAGGACTTGTGAAGATGGTGCTGGTTGGGAAAACTGGAGTGGGGAAGAGTGCAACAGGAAACACCATCTTAGGAAAAAAGGCTTTTAGAACTACATCATCTTCTGCCTCAGTGACATCAGAGTGCGAGAAGCTCTCAGAAGACTTTGATGGTCAAACACTGTCTTTAGTTGATACTCCAGGTCTGTTTGACACTAAAGATGAAGAGAAGGTTGTGGGAGAGATCATTAAGTGCATTGTATATGCTGCTCCTGGTCCGCATGTGTTCCTAGTTGTGATCCAGGCCGGCAGGTTTACAAGTGAAGAACAAGAAACAGTGAAAATGATTCAGAAGATTTTTGGAGAAAAAGCAGCAGGTTACACCATGGCCTTGTTCACCCGCGGAGATGACCTGGAGGCAGATGGAGTCACTGTAGAAAAATTTATCTGTGATAATCCAGCTCTCTGCCGCTTCATTGGGGAATGTGGTGGGGGGTATCATGTTTTCAACAACAGAAGCCAGGATCGCTTTCAAGTGAGAGAGCTGCTGAAGAAGATCAATGAAATGGTTCAGAGAAATGGAGGAACCTACTACACCAATGATATGTTACAAGAGGCTGAGAAGGCCATCAGCGAGGAGACAAAACATCTTCAAAGAGGAAATCCAAGTCTGACATATAAAGAAGCAAGACGACAGGCGCTTAGAAACCCGTACTTTCGCCCAACTAAAATCATAGTCCAAAAAGTGGCATGTGTGGTGGAAAAAAGTGTCTGTGTTATACTGTAATATTCAGTATTTCTGCAGCTCATTAGAAATTAATTAATGTAGGACAAAATAGAAGTAACAGTGTGAAGTTATTGAATACTTACTTAATATCTCACAATCACCTAACTGTTTGTCACATTTTACAGAAAAAAGGGCCTATTCATTGATGATTATTGATTACTGACTATATAACTCTCAGTGTATTCATGAACTCCTTGCTGTAAACCAATAAAGACATGGCAGATTTTGCAAAATGTGATTTGAAGCTCAGAGTTGTCTATTTACTGAACGATGCATCATGAATTAATCTGTTGCAATTTAAAGCATGTTTTCTTGTAACAAGCCAGTTAGTGCAGATAAATATTCACTGATACTGATAACAGCTCATAAATACAATAAAAGAAACTCAATGGGCTGACAGAACATACTGTAATGCTGTTAGAGGTCACATTTAAAGCTATAAATTCTGTGATGTCACAAAGAGACTGCACCAATGAATGATTATAAAGAAATAAAGTAATGATTTTTGTCAAGTAAAGACAAAAGTATTACAGATAAATCTGTGTGTCTGTTAAACTTACTCCACATGCAGGAACCTCTTGAATCAGAAAATCAGCAGTTTATTCTGGATTCACCTGTAAGGAAATGAGCTGTATCTGAATGCAGTTTCCTCCTATTGTCACGGTCTGGCTGGCAGACCGTGGGGGTGTAGGGAAGGAGGCGCGGTGCTCTGTGTGTAAACAGTGCGTTTATTTACAGTGTATGAAACTAAACAACAATAAATCCCCGTGCTTTCCCCAGACTCCCGTGTCGTGTCTTCTCGCAGTGTTTGTGCTCTCCGCTCCCGTGTCTCAGCACTCCCTGTGCTGGCTGCTGTCTGGCACTCCACCCCTCTCCTGGGGACACAATAGAAGCAGCCGTCAGGACACATACAACCACGGGCATACACACACACTAACTATGCACAACTGGGTGACTAACGTGGAGTCTCAAGCAATGATCCCACGTCGGTGGGAGCTCCAAGACTCTCCTAAGTAGCTCCCCCAACGAGGCCTGATCAGCAGCAGGTGTGTGGCTTCGAGTGTGGCCAGTCCGCCAGCAGGGCCACACCCACCAGGCCTGAAGGCGCCCGCAGAAACAGATATACACACACACACGTGCAAACAGGGAGAAGGACAGCAACACCAAATATACATACAATAATAATATAATTCATAGCTGCTCGGGGATCCTGGGTCGCTCCGACCCAGGACCCTGACACCTATATAATACCAAAAGAGTCCCGAGGATCAAAATAAAGATTTTGGAGCTTCAATAATGAAATGTCCAATAAAATATTCATTGGTAAATGTGTGGACAGCCTGACCACCTGTTGAAGGTAAGATGTTAACATGGGTAACAGTAGCATCACTGCAGGTAGCCCAGCTCTATTAAAATTATCTTAGCCTATTAAATCATTACGTCCCAGTTGTACTAGCTAGCAATGTTATTTGTACGCTTCTATTAGAATCAGCACTGAGCCCTATTTATTTATAGTGTTAGAGCAATGGCTGCAACCTACAGCCTTTAAACTCGTGATTAATATGCTGACAGTAAAGAACTCATTCCAGATGTTACCACATTGCTTTATGATACTTAGAGTTATAATAACTGAGATAGGGTGATTAAAATAATAGCTGACCTCTGCCAAGAGTGGAGATGACACTACTGACTTAAGTTCATTTATTTTAATGCAGGAGTGCACACATTTCTTTATTCTAATAACATGGATTTCTGAATCTAAAGAATGAATGCATATACATTTTTGGGAGAATTCAATTCAATTTTATTTAAATACCGCCAAATCACAACAACAGTCGCTACAAAACGCTGCATCCAGATGAACAGAATCAACTTTTGGAGAGCTGACATTAATATAATATAACGAGACAAAGGAAGCAAAGCCAACTATATTGAAATAGGACATAGACCTTCAAAATAGGAAACAGCAAACAACTTATCATATTCAAAATATAACAAAAGAGATCAAAAACCAAACGAAAGTGCTCGGTCACAGACCCAGCCCCTGACACTAATCTTAAAAGTAGAGATAGTGTCTGTCTCCCGAATCCAAACTGGAAGCTGGTTCCACAGAAGAGGGGCCTGAAAACGGAACGCTCTGCCTCCCATTGTACTTTTAAATACTCTAGGAACAACAAGTAAGCCTGCAGTGTGAGAGCGAAGTACTCTAATAGGGCAGGCACGTGCAGAGGGGGGGGCTAGAGGGGCTTGAGCACCCGCCCCTTTCCTGATGGGTGCCCAAAGTGCCCTTTTGTTGAGGCAACTTTTTAAAAAAAATATTATTAATTATTTTTGTGCGTGCGGAGTCCTGTCTGTGCCCCTCAACAATAATATTTAACTATTAATCACAGTTTTGCTAAATAAAAGGATCTGGCTTGCATCAGTCACATGATCACATTTAACCAATGATCGCCAATGACGGCAGAACGCGCTGGTTATGAGCCAGGAACGAGCTCACAAAGAGCACGCGCGTTTTTTGCTGTCCAGAGTTGTAGGAGAAACACAAGTTAACTCACAGACTCAGACTGATGCGACAAAACCAGTAAGTAGGTGTACAGCATACACTGTAGTGTATAGCACACAGGAGTATTAGCTTATTATGTACACGTTGGTAAGCTGTCTTGTTGCAACTGACGAACTGAAACAAACGAGCGTGCTGTGTGTGCAACAGCGCGACAAATATTACCTGTCCTTTTATTAACTGCACAAGTAGTGCTGGTCATAGCTGCTGGCTACCTGTGTAAGGCTGTCGTGGGTCTGTAGCTCTGTCACCGTTTTAGGGAACATATTTAGTTTTAAAGTATTTAGAACATATTTAGTTTTAAAGTAAGTTTCCGGGCTTTTCCTGCCTTTCTGGAGGGATTATATTTCACTAAAAAACGATCTAATATGCATGTCCACATAATTATGCATTATTATAATTATAATATATTAAAAAACACACGCTGTATTTTAAAGAACATACATTAAGAAGCAGATTATATTAGATTTTTATTTTAAATAAGACAAAATTTGGTTTTTACAGTAGTAAAATTATTGTATCTCTACAGTTTAAAAATGTAATAAGCTTTGCCCCTGCACAGAGTGGATACTGAAACAAATGGAATCATTATAATGACATTATTTCATATTTATTACTTCCCCCTCCTCATTGCTTTATTATTGTAGCTCTAGTAATAAATAATAATGTAAGGATTCTGGATCAGCACCGTGATGCCCATAGTATATACAGTATTCTGAAGGTCTAAAATGTCACTGTGTGTGCGTGCATGTGTGTGTTTTATTTAGATGGATTTTTAAAAAAAATATTACTCATGATATAACATTGTCCAGACATGCCTGGTAAGGACATGAGGAGGAAACAGTAGGAGCTGTGTGAGGCTACTAAAGGCAGTGGATCCCTCAGCAGCTGGATTACAAAGAGCACATGTACCAGTTGTACCAGCTATAACATTTTTCTGTCATCATTAAGTGCAAGAGTTGTTAGGTGTGGATTTTTAAATTATAGTTTATTGCAATAGCAAGTTGTGCCTTGTTCTCAGATAGACAGCAAGTGGAGAGTGATATATGAGATGATGGGATGGAAGGAAGAAGAGAAGCAAAGAGTGATTCACAGGCAGAGCCTAAATTATTTCTCACAGTTTTTGTTGGCTTATGGTTCCAAGTGCTGTCACCAATCTTTGCATTTTGTTATTATCTCATGACACTTGTTTAATCAGTTACCATCTCTCCTATGGACTTTTTAATGTCTACAGTCTCAGCTCAACACAGCCTTGCCCTCCAGCACTATCAGCCGCAACCCCTCAACAGCAACATTGTACCCATCAGGTAAAACATCGGCTACGTTGGCTTTGCCTTGTTGCCCATATTAGATTCTTGATGAATGTGTGTTGTTGTTATTCAGCCTGGTTCAATGTGCCCCTTTTTAACTTTGAGCACCCGCCCCTTTAAACCTCTCTGCACGGCCCTGTAATAGGGTGATATGGTACTACAAGGTCATTAAGATAAGATGGGGCCTGATTATTTAAGACCTTGTATGTGAGGAGCAGGATTTTGAATTCAATTCTGGATTTAACAGGAAGCCAATGAAGGGAAGCCAATACAGGAGAAATATGCTCTCTCTTTGTAGTCCCTTTCGGTACTCTTGCTGCAGTATTTTGGATTAAATGAAGGCTTTTCAGGGAGTTTTAGGACTTCCTGATAATAATGAATTACAGTAGTCCAGCCTGGAAGTAATAAATGCATGAACTAGTTTTTCAGCGTCACTCTGAGACAGGATATTTCTAATTTTAGAAATGTTGCGCAAATGGGGAAAAAAACAACAACAACAACAACAACAAACCTTATTTATATAGCACATTTAAAAACCAATGGTGCACCAAAGTGCTTTACATGTAAGAGGGTAAGATGAAGTAAGAGGGAAGGATGAAGGCTATGGCAAGGTACCAAAACATTCTTGCAGGTTAGATGGCATTAAAACACAAAAGCAAAAGAAATGCATATAAAAGCATAGAGCAATAAGTGTAAGTGATAAAACAGTCAAAAATTTTAAAAAATGATTGAAAATAATGAAGAATAAACCGAAGATAAGAATAAGCATTAAGCTAACTAACAAGCAAACGTTAACTGGTAGCAAAGGCGAGGCTAAATAAGTGGGTTTTTAACCACGATTTTAAGGATTGAATGGAATCGGACTCGCGTATAGTGATGGGGAGATTATTCCATAGATCGGGTGCAGCCAAGGCAAACACGCTGTCACCTCTAGTCTTCAGCCGGGATCTCGGCAGTACCAAGAGTGACTGGAGAGATGATCTTAGTGTAAGCAGACTGAAATATATCATAAATGGCATTCACATCCAAATACGGCTGGAGTTGTGAAAGAACGATCCTCTCCAGTATTTTGGACAGGAATGGAAGCTTAGAAATCGGCCTATAGTTCACAAAATCGTTATGGTCAAGGTTCCTTTTTTTAAGAGCAGGCTGGACAACAGCGTGTTTGAAGGCTAAAGGAACAAAGTAGGGATAACTTCATTAGAGATAGGATGCTGGGTCCAATTACGCTGAAGCAATCCTTAACTATACGAGATGGAAGGATATCATAAGCAGGAGAGGTGTTCTTTGATTGGTCAATAAGTCGCTTGAGAGTATGGAGTGACACCCCCACCCCCACTACTGCTGTTGAGAGGTTGAACAGCAGTAGTGGGGGTGGGTGAGTCTGCAGCCGATGTTGAAGACTGCCTCATGGATGAATCAAATCTGTTGACAAAATGATTCAGTTCATTTGCCCACCTCACATCCCTCCCAGGCAGAGAGTTCTGATGTTTGTGGCCTGAGATGGTTCTGAGGCCTCTTCAGACTTCATCAACGTTGTTTTGCTGAAGCTGGTTCTCCATCTTCCACCTGTAGCTGTCCTTCCCATTCCTTATCAGTCCCCTCAGCTCTCTCTGCACCCTTTTCAACTTCTCTTTGTCTTTTGATTTGAAGGCCCTCCTCTTCTGCTTGAGGACAGCTTTAATTTCTGGGGTAATCCAAGGTTTGTTGTTTGTTTTTGGAGAAACACCACACAGTCCTGGTAGCTATGGTGATATCCACACAAAAATTAATATAGTCAGTAATGCATGCAGTAAGGCTGTTGATGTCCTCTCTGTGGTCATCGCAGATCACCTCCCACACAGTCGCCTCACAACAATCCTTAAGAGCCACCTTGCTCTCCTTCGACCATCTCTGTACTGTGTGGGTGGCTGGTGGCTCCCTGCGCACTAAGGGCTCATACACAGGGACAAGGTGCACCAGGTTGTTATCAGATCTGCCCAGGGGAGGGAGAGGTGATGAACTGTATGCCTATTCAGCATTGGCATACAGTAAGTCCAGTGTTTTATTGTCTCTGGTTGGGGATGTCACATACTGGGTGAAGGTGGGCAGCGTGGAGTCCAGTGAGGCATGATTAAAGTCCCCTGATATTATGAGAAGGGCTCTCGGAGATTGCATTTGCAGTCTGCTGACCACAGAGTGGAGAGTGTCACAGGCTGCATCCGCGTTGGCCGAGGGGGGGGAAATATGCTGTTATCGCGGTAATATGAGAGAATTTCCGGGAGAGGTAGTACGGCCGCATGCTAACGGCTAACAGCTCAATGTCTCTGCTGCAGAGTTTTTCTTTCACAGTGATGTGCCCAGGGTTACACCATCTGGCGTTCACAAACACTGTCAGTCCCCCTCCTTTCTTCTTACCGCTCTCTCTCGTCCTGTCCGCTCACAGCAGCTGGAATCCTGTTAGTGTCACGCTCGTGTCCGGAGTTAGCGGTGTTAGCCATGACTCCGTTAGCATCATGATGCTACATTGCCAGTACTCCCTCTGTGACCAGGTAAGCGACGTGAGCTCATCCATCTTATTGGGCAAAGATCTTACGTTTCCAATGATTACAGAAGGAAGAGATGGTCGATAACGTCTCCTTCTCGGGCGACAGCGCTCCTGCCCAGCACAACACCCCTGTCTTTTCTTCCTCAGCTTGCTGGGAGTGTCGAGTCTTTCCGCTGGCAGTAGCGGTGCAGGATGCAGCGGTGCAGGATGCAGCGCTAACAGCTAATCCCTACTCTAAACAAAGGATCCCTGCACTGGGTCCCCAGACACGGGTGAAAAAAGTGGAAAAAACTAAGAAAAACGACCAAGACTAACACAAAACGGTGGAACATGGTTGCAGAGTCTAATTGCTAATACGTTAGCTATAAAAATTACAAGAAGCTGCTGTAACAGGCTGACGCACACGGGGGGCGCCGGAAGTGATTAGAGATAGGTTGATCATATTTAAGATTGAAGCATCAATTACACTGCAAATTTCTTGTAGCTTAACAAGATTTATTGTGTTAAATTTAGCCAGATTATCTTGTCCATCTTGTTTTGAACATTACAAACTAGTTTCCAGTCTCATATGTTAGATGATTAGACTTGTTTCAAGTATATATTACTTTTTTTTTCTTATTTAGTCTGTAAATCTAAAAATGAACCATTTCACCTTTATTTCAAGCAAAAATATCTTTTAGATAGAGTGTAAAACAAAAAATTATCTTAAAATAAGAAACATTCACCTTTTTCCTTGAAATAAGAAAGTCAATCATTGGAAGGTATATTTAGACCTGAGACTTGTCACAGATGTATTTGTTACCATGTAAAATAAGCCACTTTACTCTAATGGCATAATGTATAGCGTCTTCAATCACCAAAAACTCCATATTAGCAACCTCTGATATAGGACCTAGTTCTTTCTCATTTACAAATATCGGATGCTCAGTTCCTGCTTCACTTTGACAACACTCCAGCAGCTGATTGTGGTTTACAAGAGACTTGCACACATTCTTAAAGTTTAATTTGGATGACCATTGTTTTTTTTAAAAAATTGTGTTTAGACTCGATTTCATACATGTATGACAAATTAGAGGTCCCAGGGGAATAATCTGAGAGGGAAGATGCAGCATGTAATCTTCTATCTTTTTTTTTTTTAGTTTGGACACAGTTTGTAAAGACACAACTGGGGCAAAAAGTATTTTAACAATTTCAATGAAATCCAAAATAAACTGGATAAAGGGATTTTTCTCTACAACACTGTCCAATAAGAATGGCAAAATCTTGACCAATATAAGCATTTGTCCAGGGGATTGTTTTAATCTGTTGTCACTTAAAGTAGCATTAATTTTTTTTTTTTATGAATTATAGAGCATTTTTTGAGACATTTTATTAAATTTAATGAGTTTATATTCCAAAATCTCTTTTTCCCAAAGTCTGTTTTTGTTTCATAATGGGGTTTTTCATAATGGTGTATTTATTTCAGGTCATTTAACAACTGAATTTCTTATTCAGGCAATCAGGATGGGACCTGAACGCTCATTGGCTGCTGCTTAAACAGGTGCTTAAAATTAAATTGTCTCAAAATGTTTCTATTATTACAAAAAAGAATTGTAGTGAAATAAATATTTAATAAAATATTATAAAAATACACAATGTAAAATAAAAATTAAATGACACATTTTAACACTTTGGTGTTCCATAGTCTAGTTCATATTAAAAAGTTAAATAATGTATTAGCACTAGATTACTATTACTAGTTCCTGTATTCCTCGGTACAACCATCCCACATATCACACAAAAGTCTGGACTACTGCTATGAATTGTATTAATATGGCTCAAAAGAGACTTTACAAATCCCACACCTCCAACACGCCATCTTGTTTTGGGAAAAGACCTGAAAGAAGTTCTTGGCACGCAGAGTAGTAGAGGTCAATACCAAGTTTGAAGAGGTGGTTTATACCAAGTCTGCATTTAACTTGTGTAGTAATGTAATTGTAAAGATGACTACAACAGTCATAGTAATTGATGGGTTATTTGTTAAAATTAGTTTTTCAAATGCAGGTTCATTATGCATGTTTTGTTCACGTTTTACAAGCTTTAGACAGACGGAAATGTGTAACACTACCTCCCCCCTGGCTGCCCTCAAGTAGCTCTGTCCATTATCTCACTGTTTGAATCGAAGGACACGAGGGAGCAGATTCGGACTGGATTCTGTTGAGGTAATTAACTTTTGCTTACAAACATTTCGGGTTCTTTTAGCTTTGACTTACTGTAGTAACATCAGTCGTGGTCAAATATTAAGTTTTACCAAGGTAGTATTATCAGTTCACTACCAATGGGTAGTTAGCCAAAACTGCCAGCCAGCTAGCTAGCTTAGATCATTCAGTATGCTGAATTGGTAGCATGCAGTGATAGTTTAAAATTATTAATGGTGCTAGTTGGGTAAATTTAGTTTCATGTTCAATATACTTAACATAGCTATATGACAAAAAAACTACAGTTGATATCCGCCTTTGCAAAAGTCCGTTTTGTGTTTCCCACCCAAGGAAAATAAAAAGCTGCAGTGTTTTTTCCTTCTTAAGCCGCGTGCTCTCTGTCTGCACTGTGCTTGGTGTGTTTGTGTGTGCAACTTGGGAGGACCGATACTGGTTTGAGACAAATCTCACAATCGGGCTCGTAACTTTACAATGCTGTTTTTTGTTATGGAGAAAGACAGGGGTGTTGGACAGATCTATATTTAACTTAAATGAGGATTTACTTAAGTCATCAAGAGTTAACTGTTTTATGACCAAAATTACATTTAACCAACATGAGTTTATTATTCAAGTCCAGTTTGGGTAATGAAATTAAAGATAACACAAGGGAATAAAATAATGCACATTTATGAAAGACATCTTTACCTATAGATTTACTTTAGGCCTCATTTCCGACAGATTATGATTAATCATATAAACTTGTAAGTTGGAGAAGATGTGAACTTGCTTCCAATTATTTATGTTGTAAACTATTAATATCAATTAGGTCACTTTAACCTTGCTGAACCGAGGTAACATTTTTTCTTATGGATGAAGTGGCCTAATCTGAGCTTTGGTCATTTGTTGAATGATTTGACAAGCAGTTGGGCACTATTAGTTTTAGTTTGAAAACTGGTTTGGAATAGCCTTGTCATGCCTTGAGCAATTTTATAAGACTTTATAAGAAGTGTCTCAATCTTGAGTAAAGTAAAACACATTCTGGACCACAAATCACTCCACATTCTCTATTGTTCCCTGATTGCACCGTATTTGAATTACTGTGCAGAGGTGTGGGGCAATACTTACAAATGTTCGCTATCATCAATCTTTATATTACAAAAAAGGGCCATAAGGATAATCCATAAAACTGGTTACAGAGATCATACAAATCCACTATTCTTAAAATCAAAAATTCTAAAATTCACAGATGTGGTTCATTTTCTCACTGCACAAATTATATATAAAGCAATAAATAACCTGCTTCTTGACAATATTCTAAAAATGTTGTCTAAAAGGGAACGGGGATACAATTTGAGGGGTGAATTAAATTTAAAACATCCTCGTATCCGTACAACATTAAAAAGTTTTTGCATCTCTGTGTGTGGAGTGAAGCTGTGGAACAGACTAAGTAAAGATATAAAGCAATGTCCGAGCATGGCACAGTTTAAAAAGCGGTTTAAGGAGATGGTTTTTACAGGGTACAGGGAAGAGGTAGAGATTTGATAGGGTGTTCTTGTCTAATATTTTCATGTGTGTGCGGGTGCACGGGTATGTTGGTATGGGTATATATATATTTGTAGGTTGTGTATCCTTTGAGGTGTTAATGGGGTTATTGAAAATGTGTATATGTGTCAGGCGTTGTGTGGTGGAGGCGAGGAAGAAGGAACCCAAACGCAGGACTCGCAGGTAGGTGAAGCCGGGTGATTTATTGTCGATGCAGTGAACACACAGAACAGAGGTAGGAAATGGCTGGCTGGCTGGACGACTGACTGAATGAATGAAGGACGGACTGAATGGCTGGCTGGCTAACTGAACAGAGGCGGAAACAACAACATAACATCAACATCAATGACACGACAAAGAACGAGTAGAAACAGAAGACTTAAATACACAGACTGATGAGGATGATAATGAGAGACCGGTGAGTACACAGCTGAACATAATCTGGCTAATGGCACGAGACGAGCTGACACAGGAACAAACAGGAAGTGACAAAATAAACTGAACATGAACAAAACCGAAAGCACTGGGTCGATGACCCAGGAACCCTGACAATATGTGCGTATGTGTATATACGTATGTATGGATAGATAGAAACACACACATATATATACAGTGTTGGGAAGGTTACTTTTAAAATGTATTCCATTACAGATTACAGAATACATGCCCCAAAATGTATTCTGTAACGTATTCCGTTACGTTACTCAATGAGAGTAACGTATTCTGAATACTTTGGATTACTTAATATATTATCATGCTGTTTACAACTACGTGAATGTACTATTGCTGTGATTTATTACTGTTACTGAAGGTCCACGGCTCCGAACCGTAGTAAAGGGACCTCTGGCTAATACGGTGGGTTCTGTGTCGGGCTCGTAGCAGAAAACTAGCTTTATTTTGTTGTCTGGGTCAACTTTGCTAGCGAGAGACAGAGAGAGGCGTTGAAAGGCTGCTCCAACGGAACTTATTGTTTTTGGAGGAAAACACGAACACGGTGTACAGTCGAGTCTTAATAGCTTACTTACAACTGGGCTCGTCAGGCACTCTTCTTGGCTGCAGTGGTTATTATTATATTTACATGCTTCCAGCTCCCGTTTTTGCTCGATGACAGCTCGTACTTTTCCTTTTTCTCCCTCCCTCGCTCACAGACACATAACGTGTATGGCAGTCCATTCTCCCTGCAGCACGGACTACACTGCCTATGATGCTACATTCTTTAGAGCTATACCTGTAGCATTCTGCCTATTAGCTTAGCACAACAACAACGGGCGCAGAGAGAGAGAGAGCATCACCCTGTAACCATGGCAACCGCCTGGAATAACAGAACGTAGCTGTCAAAGAAAACCCAAACAGTCCTGACCCGCCACAATATGAAACAGGAAAGTACCGCCGTGTAATCCATTTATTTCAACAAAGTAACTGTATTCTAAATACCACCTTTTTAAACGGTAACTGTAACGGAATACAGTTACTCATATTTTGTATTTTAAATACATAACAGCGGTACATGTATTCCGTTACTCCCCAACACTGTATATATATATATATATATATATATAAAGAATAATAATTTAAAAAAAAATACACATGACATATAATGTAATTGCAAGGAGGTATTTCTGTAGTCTATAGATTTCTTGATAGTGGAAAAGGGGTGGGATTAAATAAGCTTGTGCTTCTTCCTGCTCCTTTTTGAACATGAAAGTTATTTGTAGTTGTGGTTGCTCGTTTTCTTTTTGTTTTGCTTTGTTTATTTGTCTCTTTTAATTCTATGTCGTTGGACTTTTTTAACATGTTCAAAATACAGTTTCAATCAATCAATCAATCAAACCATTGAATTAACACAGGCTCTACTTGGTCTGTCTTTTGCACCTTATCCTTGTGTCTGATTGAATAGACTTTGGATCCATGGCAGGTGGTGTCTTGACTCAGTTTTTCTTTTTGACCCAAACATATGTTTTTCTTTCCTCAGGGAAAAGTTCTGACATAAACTACACCAGTAAATCATGGAGGGTTTGGATGATTGCAGCCTTTCGGTTCTAAATGGTAGTCCAAGCATATGCTAATTTATGCAAATTAATGTCTAAAGGAATTTTGTGTCGCACACACTGACAGTGATCGTACATAGAATCAGTTTTATGTTGTCAGATCAATAAAATATTTAAATTACATTTAATTGTATTTGACAAAATGACAATTTGGAATTGTTTCCTTTTTTGAACAGTGAAATGTATAAATTTAAAGAGATGTACACATTTTATATTTCTGAAAGTTACTGACTTTTATTTACAGCTGCAGACATAGATAAGGTCTTGCGCCAGACCCTCAGTAGGGACGATTTAAAGGGACCTGCTTCCAGGGCCTGAAAATTTTATGAGGAGGAAACAGTTGTGGGCTCAAGTTCACAAAGAGGCAAGTTTTGCCGCTTTTGATTTAAAAACACTTAGCATGACACATTTTGTTTAGGACTCCTGTAATATAACTATTTTCGTTTTCTTATTTAGGATGAGACTAAAGAAAAGGCGTCTCATGGAAATCTCACCATGTGACCAAGGAGCAGTTCTGGTGACAACAGTTGTAAGTGAAAGATTACAATTATGGCAAGAATATTGAACTGCAAGTTGATTTAGTTCTTTCTTTCCTGTTCTGTTTAAACATAGCCCTGTTCAGGACACTACCAACTTTTTTCCCATTACAAGCTGCACCACCCAAGAAGATGGGACATGCCAGTGAAGCACTGATTGATGTCCTTCAGGTCTGTGTTTCTTCATATTTGATACTTTGGCGACAGTGGGAAGGAAAAACTCCCTTTTAATAGGAAGAAACCTCCGGCAGAACCAGGCTCAGGGAGGGGCGGCCATCTGCTGCGACTGGTTGGGGTGAGAGAAGGAAGACAGGATAAAAGACATGCTGTGGAAGAGAGACAGAGGTTAATAACAGATATGATTCAATGCAGAGAAGTCTATTAATACATAGTGAGTGAGAAAGGTGACTGGAAAGGAAAAACTCAATGCATCATGGGAATCCCCCGGCAGCCTACGTCTATTGCAGCATAACTAAGGGAGGATTCAGGGTCACCTGGTCCAGCCCTAACTATATGCCACGTTTTAAGCCTAATCTTAAAAGTAGAGATAGTTTCTGCCTCCCGAATCCAAACTAGAATCTGGTTCCACAGAAGAGGGGCCTGAAAACTGAAGGCTCTCGCTCCCATTCTACTTTTAAGTACTCTGGGAACAACAAGTAAGCTTGCAGTGTGAGAGCGAAGTGCTCTAATAGGGTGATATGGTACTATAAGGTCATTAAGATAAGATGGGGCCTGATTATTTAAGACCTTGTATGTGAGGAGCAGGATTTTGAATTCAATTCTGGATTTAACAGGAAACCAATGAAGGGAAGCCAATAAAATGAGTAAAATAACCTCAGTTTTATCTTAAGTTACCTGGCTTCATGGATAGATAGATAGAGCTGCGTGTCATCTGCATAGCAGTGAAAATTTATGCTATGTCTTCTAATGATGCTGCCTAAGGGAGGCATGTATAACGTAAACAGAATTGGTCCTAGCACCAAACCCTGTGGAACACCATAATTGACCTTAGTGTGTAAAGAGGACTCTCCATTTACATGTAAAAATTGGAGTCTATTAGATAGATATGATATAAAGCATTGCAGTACAGTACCTGTAATACCTACAGCATGTTCTAATCACTCTAATAGGATATTATGGTCAATAGTATCGAACGCTGCACTAAGGTCTAGCAGGACAAGCACAAAGATGAGTCCACTGTCAGAGGGCATAAGAAGATCATTTGTAACCTTCACTAAAGCTTTTTCTGTGCTGTGATGAGCTCTGCAACCTGACTGAAACTCTTCAAATAAGCCATTCCTCTGCAGATGATCTGTTAGCTGTTTGACAACTATTCTTTCAAGAATTTTTGATATGAAAGGAAGGTTGGAGATTGGCCTATAATTAGCTAAGACTGCTGGGTCTAGAGATGGCTTTTTAAGTAAAGGTTTAACTACAGCCACCTTGAAGGCCTGTGGTACATAGCCAATTATTAGAGACAGGTTGATCATATTTAAGATCAAAGAATTAATTAATGGCAGGACTTCTTTGAGCAGTTTTGTAGGACACGTTGATGGTTTGGAGGAAGTAATTATTGAAGTTAACTCAGAAAGATCAATTGGAGAAAAAGAGTCTAACTTAACATCAATGGTACTAAGAGTAGATGATATTACATCTGTGGGATAATTATTGGTAATTTTGTCTCTAATGATAAGAATTATAATTGTGGAGAAGTTCATGAAGTCATTACTAGTTAACGTTAAAGGGATGGTTGGCTCAAAAAAGCTTTGACTTTTTGTCAGCCTGGCTACAGTGCTGAAGAGAAACCTGGCGATGTTCTTATTTTCTTCAGTCAGTGATGAATAGTAAGATGTTCTAGCTTTGCGGAGGGCTTTCTTATAAATCAGCAAACTATTTCTCCAGGCTAAATGATGATCCTCTAAATTTGTGACAAGCCATTTCCTCTCCAGCTTACAAGTCATCTGCTTTAGGCTACGTGTTTGAGAATTAGCCAATTCTCAGCCAATATCAGCCATAAAAGCCCATTGGCAAAGCTGAATCCATTCATAGATGCAGATGGTCTGCTTCGAGTTGGCGGCAGGCTAAAACTAGCTGATCTTATCAATCAGGAGAAGCACCCAGTCATTATGTCTCGCAAACATCATGTCTCTACATTGCTCATACGACACTACCATGAACAAGTGGAACACCAAGGCCGTTTCTTCACAGAGGGTGTGATTCGAGCAGCTAGAATTTGGCTGATAGGTGGCAAAAGATGCATATGTAGTGTTCTTCATGGATGTGTCATTTGTCGGAAGCTGTGAGGCAGAACTGAGAGCCAGAAAATGTCGCATTTGGCAGAGGAACAACTTAGTACTTATCCCCTCTTTACTTACACAGGTCTGGATTTCTTTGGGACTTGGAATGTAGTTGCAACTCGCACAAGAGAAGGACTGGCCTACAATAAGCGCTGGGCGTGGTTATTTACTTGTCTAAGTACTCGTGCTGTTCACATTGAAGTGATTGAGTCCGTAATGACTGGTCTATGGCACTTGTTACAGACACTTTTCCCAGCAGTGACGGAAGAGTTTGCAAAGTGGAGCTCAAGGTCACCAAACAAGGATCACGAAAAAGGTTCCTCAGGCCTGTCTCTGAGGTCATTCTTCTCATGAAAAAGTAATGTTATAGGAAAAAAAAATCTCTTTTTAGTTACAGACTAATTTGTGGCATCTTACAGATACCAGGCGGGGAGTATTCTGCCTTGAGTTTAGTGCCCCCTACTGGGCCTTGGAAATTGTTGTTAATGTGACATGCACTTTGACCCAGAACAGGAAGTCAACCATGTTATTTGGGGTAAGCAGGCTCACATGTGCTGAAGTGTTCCCGTAGTTATCCGCTGCAATCCTCTTTCTTGTTTATGCCTTTGAAAGCATTGTCTGTAAGTACTTGTTGACTTAACAGTATAGAGCCATATCTTAGTGACATTTTGGTAGTTTTGGATTCTAAAGCCTTACTTTGTGTACAATTATATTGCTAAGCTAATCTCATGTCATGTATACATAGGAGGACCTATTACATGGATATGTCTTTGTCTTTTGTTGCTAGCCTTGACTTGCTGTAGAGTAGATAAGGGAATTTGTAATATCAGTGTGTTAATCACCTTATTGTTGTATTCTTGTTTTTGTTTTAGTTTCACTCTGATTCAATGGTGTATGGCGGTGCAATGTAAAATAAAGCACCTGGAGCTTGGACGCTATATCCCTATATCCCGACTCCTGTATTCTTTTGAATGAAGTTTGGCTGGCTGCTGAATTGTATACCTAGGCACGCATGCACACACGCAAGGAGAGCAGTGCAGGGATTTTAACATACATGTGGACACCCCTCAGGACAAAGGGACTAAAGACCTGAATAACACTCTGGGCAACTTTGGGCTGACTCAACATGTACTTTAATTGATTTATTTATTTCCAGCTTGGCTTTCAATAATAAAACACTTGAAAAGTGAGATATTGTTGTTGTACAATAAATTAGCTTTCATATTTAGTGGTCTACTTTATTACTCACCTGTGTTTTAATTTTTAAAGGGCAAGTGAGGCCCTATTAGGTTCAATCTTAATTTAACGAGTATTCGTTACTTTGTAAACTTGTAACGTTATTCATTTTTATCTTGATTTTGATAATAAAATCGTCCAAAGTTCAGCATTTCAGTTGTAGAGTTTATTGTGACCTAGTGACCTACATTTTTATTAACCTATATTTTAAACTTTAAAGAGCAAATAAGGCCCTTTCTGGGTTAAACTGAATCTAACTTATATCTGTGACTTTGCAAATTCCTCGTATTAAGCTTGTGTAAATTAAAAGTATTACTACTGTTATACAGTTGTTTCTCCTTCATTTGTTCTCTATATTTGTTCGGCCTTTTAATAATCATAAGCTCCTGAAAGAAAATTCTTCCATTATAGGATTCTGGGAAATCGTTAATAAAGGTTATGGTGTTATAGCGCCCCCAGCAGGCCCTGAGAAAGCAAGATAAGCCAGCAAACAAAGTCAGAAACTTACTATCCTAAATGATTAGCTCTAGTTGCTTGTGCTTTACCTTCATGTGTGAGATCAGTATGTACAGCAGCTTAAGCTGTACGATGTTTCAGGAAATAGTTTATTTCACCTTTGACACTGTTAGTTCCACACGGGGTAGATGTCTACTACTGCAGACTAAAATTACATTTCTGTCATCTGCAAGACACTTGTCTCTAATGTCACTATTACTCTCACAAACACACATAACCATAAAATGGTGCACAATTCTGAATTCGTCAACCCTTTTTCCAACGAAGGAAGAGGACACTTCTCATGAGTGTAGAGAGCACGTGAAAACGTAGTGTAAGCCAAGAAATGACTTAACAGATGTGCCACTCGTTGAGGGAAAGGTTTGGTTTGTTGATGGTTTGAGTTTTAAAACAGCATAGGGACAGGCTAAAAGAGGTTTTGCTGTAGTAGATAGTGAGAAAGTTATCTGTGCAGGACAACTAGCATGTTTCATATATGCTTAAGCACCAGAGATGCTCGCTTTAACAGAAGCGTGTAAAGCTGCAGAGAGACAATATACACTGATAGCTGATATGCATTAGCTACATTACATTTCTCTGCAGTGCAGTGGGTGAGACAAGGTGTGACAGCCTCTACAAGGAAGACTGTAGAACACGCCAAACTCCTGCAAAATCTGCTGGAAACAATAATGTTGCCCAGTAGAATTGCCATTTGTAATTGTGCAACACACGTGAGGGAAAGGTCCAGTTGTATTACGGAATGCTTTTGCAGATAAGATCACAAGAGAGGCAGCTTTAGGAGCACATGGTGTTCACATTTTATTTATTTATTTATTTATTTTTGCCTGTCCCGTTTGGCTTTTTTGCCATCAGAATTATTGTCTAAAGGTGAAGAAAGATGCCCAACGGATTTACTTTACCAAATTGACCATCCCAGCTTTGCCGTAATGGTCCATTTGATTCACCTTTTATTATTTATTTTATTTTCACTTGCTGAATACGGGACAGACTTGACTGGGGGAAAGAAAAGGGAGAAAGAAAGAGGGAAAGACAAACAGCTGAGAAGAGGGACGGGGGAGAAGACCAGAAAACAAAAACCAACAGAATAAGCAAAAAAAAAAAAAAAAAACATACATCGATCACCTGGATCACCTGTTGAGAAAGAAAAAAGAAAACAAGCATAAGAAAATGAGAGTAATAGAATAAACAACATCACAATGATATATGGGAATATGACAGTAAATACTAAATATTAAATATTATTGTGCAGCACGTAAGATCGACAGCATAGTGTGCTTTGAGGTAAGAGCCAAAAAGGGTGTAGTTTGTGTGTGTGATCACCCATGTGTACACCTGTGAGCATGGACGTGCTTGTTTTTTTTTTTTAAAGGTTCCTTCATGTAATGATCTGCTAGAGGGTGTGGGTAGCCACCGCCCCGTCCTCCAGGGCATGAAGCAGGTATGGAGGAGATCAAAACTCCAGACATCCAGAGGCCCCCAGAACACAAGAGACCAAGGAAGACCAACAGAGGGGCAGCCGTGCCACTGTCCCAGAAAGAGCTGAGGAGAGTCCCAGATGAGGGATCATTCAGCAACCACGGAGCAGAAGCCAGGGGGGGTTGCAGTGACGTGCCCGTGAGCTCCGCCGGCAGCCAGCTGTGCCTGCCCCCAGGCCGAGAGGCCGGGGGCACCCCACCTCCGAAGTGGCCCGAGCGAGCTCCAGGCTCCAGGCCCCAATAAGCAGCCGCCAAGGAGTGAGCCGGTGTGCACCTGGACACCCATCCCCGGACACAAAGAACCACCAACGCACCGATGTCTGAGGGTGTCCGCCCCTGGCAGTGGAAGTGGTGGGGGGAGATAGGCCTCCAAACCTTGGAGGGCCTGAGATGTCCTCAGAGAGGTGGCGTCTGATACCCAACCTGACATACAAGCTGTGTCCCAATTAAGGGTGTGCACGCTTGAAGTACGCGCACTACGCGTACTAGGTACGGCGCGTACTGTAAGTGAGAGGCTTGTGAAATGGGACGGTCTAGCCCTTCGTTGCGCTGTTCAGGTTGCCTAGCAACCATGATACTAACTGCAAGAAACGTTACATACAGCTTTGTTTGACAGAAATGAAGGAGAAAAATGTTTTGTTGGTCATTCATGACATCACTTTGATTAGTTGAGTATCTGAGGCTGAGGCCACGGGACTGTAAAAAATGATTGTTGGGCTTCATTTCTGTACTGAACAGTCATTTAAGATTAGTTAGTAAATAACAATTAGCTAATGTTGTTAATGAGACTAAAATCATGTCACTGTGGTAATGTAAATATAACATGGCCAATATTATATTATTGTCAGACTATTATATATATTATATCTATCTATCTATATATATATATATATATATATATATATATATATATAGGCTTTTAAACCAAGTTAACGCTCTAAGTACAAACATCACTAATGTCACACAACTTTGTCAACATGTGGCCAACAGCAATGTTTTAATGTTCTTCGTTATTAAACATTCGCGCATAATTAAGTGACGTCATGTTCAGTACTTACTTTTGACAGTTCACTCTTGGCCGCTCCCTTCTGCCGTATTTTGCGGCAAAATTATCCACACCCACCGCTGCGCTATGAATTGTGGGATATATGGGACCACGAAGCGTGCACCGGACCACGCTTGATATTTGGGGAAATCGACGGCACATTTGGAGTATGCATTTGAAGTACACTTCAAATGCAGTTCAATTTCTTACTCTTAAATCCCCCAAACTATTATCTAAAATATACAGAACACTTTCTAAAATAGATGAGTCAATATCCCTTCCTATTGCAAAGTGGGAAGCAGATTTATCAGTCAGCTTAGACCAAAACGTCTGGTCTCAGATGTGCTTAAAAACCTTTAAATTGATTAAAAATCCCAATCTGCAATTAATACAATACAAAATACTGCATAGAGTGCACTATACAGGTCATCGAATGTTCAAGATGGGCTTTACATCCGCCAACAACTGCTCACACTGTCAAGGCAATACACCAGACAATTACATCCACGCTCTTTGGTTCTGTCCACCAGTGCAGAAGTTTTGGCACGAGATATGTGAAGACTTATCAAAGTGTCTGAAATGTAAAATTCCAACCTCCCCTTTAGTATGCTTGTTGGGAAATTTGGATGATGTCACTACAGAAACTAATACAGTCCACATGGTTTTTACTGCCCTATGCATCGCCAAGAAAACGGTCCTCATGAACTGGAAAAATAAAAATAATCTTAATTCTAGCCAATATAGAAACTATCTAATAGATCACATTAGTCTCGATATAGCCTCTGCCACCACATTAGATCAATCCCTCTGGGCTCCTTTGATCGGCTCCATCACCTAGCGGGGTTGGGGGGTCGTGGTTTGGTCCCGCCTTGGCTATTGTGGTTGATATGGAGGTTGGGATGGGCTTAGGGCACCTGGAGGACCCCTAGAGACGTTATCCCTGGAGGGCTTAACCCGGGGGTTGTGTTCATAACCTGGTTAGTTGCTCTGGTCGCTCTCAGAGGTTGTTCTCCTCGTGGCCGCGTGCGGCGGGGCTGGAGGATGGTCTGTGCTGGCTGACGTAGGTTACTGGCCTGGTGGCCTGGCTGCCCCTGAGTGGATCCGGGGCGGGCGTGGGGGTTTGGGGTTCGGGGGTGCTTCGCCTCCGTGCTGGGGCTCTGGCTGGGCCTTGGGGGCTTCGGTCCTCGTCGGTGTGTCGCCGAGGTTGTGGGCGGGTGGGTGCACGGGGGCTCAGCCCTGGCGCAGGGGGCCTCTTGTGCATCGGCCTAACCGGGGGGCTCTTCAACTGGCAGGGAGGTTGTTCCATCTTTGCAGGAGTCCACTCTGCAGGTGGGGGAGAGACATAGGAGAGGTGGAGAATAAACTTAACCTGGGTGTCTGTGTCTTGTGTAGTCTGGGAGATGATTGAATGTTGGGGTGGGTACAGTTTCCTCTGCGGTGGGGTAGGGTGGGCTGCCCCGGGTCCTGTGGGGCTTGGCGGTGCTGCTGCCGTAGGCCCCGGTCTGGATGGGCCTGGGCTCCCTTGCCTTGGTGGATACCAGAGGACGGGGGTGCCTATTGGGGTCAGCGGGGGAGCTGGCCCTAGGGAGGGACACCCTCCCCTCCCTTCTTTTCCTACCCATCCCCGGCTGCCTCCCTCTTCCCGCTCCACCACACCCACCCACACAGGTAGGGCTTTGGGGTGTGGGTGTGTCACCAGGGTGCAGGGGAGACATTCCCCCCCCCCTCTGTCCTCTTCTGGCCACCTGTGCCTCAATTTTATCTCACAACTTAGACATCCACATTACTTACACTCTCATAACACACACATATATATATAGGGCCTTGAAGGTGGGCACGTTAACAGCGTCCAGTAGACGGTCTGTGTATTCAAACCTACCTCTGGCGCCGGTGCCCACCTCTCAATTTTAAATCCATGTAGACATTGAGGGTTCTCGGGAGGGGCCGTGCTAACACCTGCTGCTCTCTGGCAGCAGCACCATGCTCTCCCTTGTTTTAAACACACTTTAGAGCAACACGCAGCAACACTACACTTGAGCGGGAGGAGGAGGGTATGGGGTCTTAACACACCCCCGTTCTCTTCTAGCCATTGGGGCGGGGGGGCTGGGAAGAGATGCTGGCTGTCCGATTGGCCTCCCTGCTGCTGCGGAGCCTGGGGCGGTCTGCTAGCCTCCACCCCGGATGGAAGGGTAACATCTCTTGGGTCTGGGTGCCGTTTCCCCCTCTGGGGGCGAGGATACCTGGACCCGGGGTATAGAGTATGTTTGGGGAGTCTGATTGTGTGTACATGTCCATTTACGTTTATTCCTACGTTGGGTGAGTGCTGAGTGTTTGTATATGTGTGCATGAGGGTGGGAATGCATGTCTGTGTCTGTGTGTGCCTGTTTGTCTGTGTCTATATGTCAGGTCGGGTCTTAGATTCCACCTCTCTGGGAACTCCCAGGCCCTCCAAGTGTGGAGGCCTATCTCCCCTCACCACACTCCCTGCCGGTGACTGATGCCCTCAGGGGTCGGTGCATTGTTGGTTCTTGGTGTCCGGGGCTGGGCGCTCAGGTCATGTGCCAGCTCACTCCCGGTGGCTACTTGGCGGGGCCTGGCGCCTGCTGCTCAGTCAGGCCTCTTCCGGGGCGCGGAGGGCCCTCGGGCCTCCGGCCTCTGTGCCTGCGGCTCGGTTCACTCTGGCACAGCTGGCTGCCGGCGGAGCCGGTGCAGCCCCCTCTAGTCAGTAGTTTGGCTACTGGGTGACCCCTCGCCTGGGTATCCTCAGCCCTTCCCATGAAGGTGGCACGGATGCCCCTCCGGTGGTCCTCCTTGGGCTCTTGCACTCTAGGACCTCTGGATGTCTGGGGCCTGGATCTCCTCCATGCCTGCTTCATGCCCTGAGGGACAGGGCTATGGCTCTCTACATTCTCTTGCAGACCATTACATGGGGAAACCATTTGAATACAAGCGCGCCGATCCACACAGGTGTGCACACAGGTGTTCACTGTTTGTAGACTTAAATCTGAATAACTTGAAATGGGTGACTGGGTCTGGGGAATTTCCCTCTCTTAGGTTTCAAATTACCCCGAGAATTGTGCTTGCAACATATCACACATGTTGCCAAAGCAATATGTAAGAATATCATCCCGGAACACGGGATTCCAGACAATATTTATAGTGATAATGGTCCACATTTTGTAAATGAAGTGATTGGATTAATGGCAGAGCATCTAGGGATAATACTAAAACATCATTGTTCATATCACCCAAAAAGTGCAGGGTTGGTAGAGAGAACCAATGGCACAGTAAAGCTAAGAATTAGGAAAACAATGGAAGAGACAGGCAGGACATGGTTACACTGTATAGAATAAGTTAAGATGTAGATGAGGATTACTCCAATAGAGAATGGTCTGACCCTTTGAAATTATATATGGTAGGGCATTAAGCGTTCTAGTCTTCTGTAGTGATAATAGAAAAGCAGAAGAGAGAGCACATTAGCAGATTAGATGCTTAAAATGTTTAACCCTTGTATGGTGTTTGGGTCTGTGAGACCCGTTTTCAGTTTTTTTCAAAAGAAAAATTAAACAATTAATTATTTTTTCAAACTGAAATTCATTGGCTTTGGCTTATTTTCTGTGAAGAACATAAATCCGAACTAATTTTCAATGACCTCATACTGTACCTCCCCCCACGCATTTACATTACATACAAGGTGTTCGGGTCCACTTGACCCAGGTCTAATAAAAGTGTTGAAAGTGTAGGTCCTGTGTTCCAACACTCTGTCTTCCTCTTTTCTGGTGCTGCTGATAGTGTTTTATTCCCCTCCTGCTCCTGCACAAAGTTGCAACATTGTTGAAAATTCAACTATCAACACCGTCTGCTCTTACATTCCCACACATTTTACCCTCTTTCTTGAGGGATCCAAATTTTATTTTCTCATACCCTGTCCCACCTGCAAATTAGGAGCATAATACTATAAATAAGACTTTGCCAGTGTGGTTCTCTATCACAACGGATCAAGATGTCAAAAGATTATCTGCTGCGAAGGCCATCCAATTGATTTTGGAAGAGAAAGGAGCTTCGGATGATGATGTTGACAAAGAGGGTTCAGAATATTTCACATTTCTGAAAATTCAGAGTCTGACAGTGACTTTGAAAAAGAGGATGAGGTTGAGCACCATTTAGTAATAAAACGAAGACGAGTACCCCATCTGCAGCCAGCTCCAGGACCAGAACAAGCCCACCAGACAGCAAGTGAAGAAATATGGATGTCAATAACTGGTGAAATTGAATGGTCTTCTTGCCCAAGAAATGAGCCACCCTGCAGAGCTGTTACTGTGATAAGCCAGGGCCAACACGGCTGACAGTTACTCATGTGCAGGACATAAAGTCTTCATTTGAGCTTTTCATCCCAGATTCCATCTAGAAAATTATTCTGGATTGCAGTAATCTAGAAGGAAGGTGTGTTTTTGGAGAGAGGTGGAAACAGATAGACCAAATTCATCTAAGAACCCCAAAGGCCTACTTTGGGGTTCTTATCCTTGCAGGAGTTTTCAGGTCCAAAGGGGAATCCACAGAATCCCTGTGGGATGCAGAAACTGGCAAGAATCTTTCCGTGCATCAATGTCTCTGGAAAACTTCCACAAAATTTCCAGGATTATCTGTTTTGATAACCGAGACGACAGACCAGCTCGACGGCAGAGAGACAAGCTAGCTGCCATCAGGACAGTGTGGGATAAGTGTGTGCACCACCTCCCCCTGTTTTACAACCCTGGGTCTAATGTCACCATTGATGAGCAGCTGATCCCATTTAGTTGTGAAACATATTGCTTCACGTGTAAATGTGTTGTGTCTTTCCACTCACTCCACTTGATTATAACTGATTTTATTTTTTTATAACATTTTATATATATAAAAAAAACAACAACAGAGAAGCACATTAATTCATAAATGTGATCTAACAAAGGTAAAGGGAAAAAATTAACAATGTTTGCTGTTCATATTGCTTGTAATTGGAATGAAGTAAACATCTGTTGAGTAATTTAACATAAAATTGTTTGATAGTGTTAATTTGGAAAGCCAAAACTCTAGCAGGTCCACCAGACCCATGAACACTGGCTGAGTAACAAAAATATGAACACCACACAAGGGTTAAAAGTAAAGAAATCATGAGAACAAATGATCTGCCAGATGATTCTGTTTCTCCGCAGGAGCAGAGTCTGGAGATTGGATGTTGATAAGGCCATGGAGAGGAAGTGCTAGTCGAAGCCACGGTGGGACGGACCGTACCAGGCTCTGCTGACAACACCAACAGCTGTGAAAATCGCAGAACGACCCACCTGGATACACCAAAGCCACTGCAAAAAGGTGACACACATCCAGGCCAGCTCGGCGTAAGTGGCAGAAAGACCGGGTACAAAGGGGGGGGGAGCCTCCAGGGCCCCTCGTCTCAATCCGGTGAAGAAACCAACTGAGCCACAGGTACTCATCAGAATGGCTGGGAATGTGCTGTGCACCTTCTTGAGCCTGTTGACCCTGAGTGGGTTGACAGGAGCACACTGGGACAGAGCAAACCACACCCAGTAACTGCATGGGTTTTCAACCAAGTACTGGTCGCAGTTTATGAACACAAGCACTCACATAAACAACGAGACCAATTGTTAAGCGTGTGATGCCACTGTCTACACATTCTTCTGGACTGTGGCCATATAGCATCACTGAGAGCGAGACAGTTTGTTTGATTGCCTTAGCAACACATCCAGGAGTAAACGTACTTGGAACACTGCCAACTTTTCAACTCCTCTGAACCTGAATGGAATGTTGATTCACCAGTAGCTGGGAAGGTGAACTGCTCTGGTAAGACAGACCTGCTAGTCTGACTCCAAGAATCTGACTTGCTGCAGGACATTGAACAGTTAAATGAACTGGAAACAGGCCAGTTACCTATGTATATGAAGGGCAATGGATTAGTCAAAGTTGGGGATTTATCATGAAATTTGTGCAACGTCACTTATTCTTTTTGTCCTCTGCAAGAAGGATGTAAACAGAGAAGCCTTTTTTCTACATTTGTATCATGAACACTTATCGAAGCTGGTTGAAGTTTCAAGCCAAGAAGATCAAAACAGCTTGATCCAATTTCCTTTGCTTTTTCTGCAGGGACGACAGGACAGGAGAAGAGTTGTAAATGCAGATAATTCACCAGTTGACTCTAACCCCCATAGGATGCCAGTGAGAAGATTTGGGGGGTTGATAGGAGTCATAAAGAAGGGTATTGACCAGGCTATAAAATTTTAAACTGTGTGGATCCAATTGGAGGGATCACATTTTAGTCATTCAGTGATTCAAAGAGTATGAACTTTTAATATTCATTCAGATGTTTTCTGACTCTAAATTTTTTTTCTCATTACTTAGGTTTTTCTAATTTACATTTAAACATTTTCAGCTATTTTCCAACTTTTTCTGTGTAAACGTCAGCTATTATAAGTTCTGCACTTTTGTTTTCAGGTTAAATTCTGTTTTTTGTTTTGTTTTTTATTTCATTCAAAATTTTTAATTTAAAATTCAGCAATTAATTCATTTCAGTGCATACATTCAAATTCAAGCATTCACACTGCAGTTTCTTCAGAAAATGCACTTTCTAGTTTACATTTAAAACATTTTCAGCTATTTTCCAACTTTTTCTGTGTAAATGTCAGGTTTTAGCAGTTCAGCACTTTTGTTTTCAGATTAAATTCTGTTTTTTGTTTTGTTTTTTATTTCATTCAAACTTTTTAACTTAAAATTCAGCAATTAATTCATTTCAGTGCATACATTCAGATTCAAGCATTCACACTGCAGTTTCTTCAGAAAATGCACTTTCTAGTTAGTGTGAATGCTTGTAAAAGCATTCACAGTATTGTTGTTGTAATCTTTATTAGTGTGAATGCTTGTAAAAGCACATACTTCTACATATTTATTATTATTTCATGTTCCGTACGTTTTTTGGCATCTATCTCCTTCAAAACCGTTCAACTTAGAAAAACCATTCAAACACCATTAGATTCCTCTTCTTTTGGAAAAGTGTGCTTGTATTTTTCTTATTTTTAACATTTATATTTTTAATTTTATTCAACTTTTTTCAACAAAAATTTCCCATGTATTTCAATGGGGAGACCCTTCAAATCCTCATTCAACTTACTCATTTTTAAACTCTTACTGCTTCCACATACGTTGACATAGAGCCACCATTCAAACTTTAAAACGAAGACAAGACATTCAACTATTCAACTTGTATTTATCTTTTCAATATCTATTCTACTTTTTCTTCAGTTCCAGTTTAAGTTTCATGATGGTTTTTCAGCCGTTTCAGAGTTTATAATGGGTGTGTATGGGACGGAATGTTGGGGCTAGAGTGAGACAGCTCAACTGCTAGAGTGAGAGGAGCGAAAAAATTAATCTTAAAATCTTTTTTAAAAACTGCTGCTGTGTCCGCAGCGTTTGCTCTACAGCCATCATTTTACCCTCAAAACGTAGCCATCGCTGTCCTCTTTCATCCAATGTGTTTACTATTGTACTAGGTGTTATGGTTCTTTCATAAATGTCACCAATGACATGCCTCCTCCCTCCAACTCTTCCATAGACTCTAATGTTAAAATGGCTCAGAAGGTTCGTTTGAAAATCAGAAGAGCATGGGTTCTTTCCACTGTCACCACGTCCATAGAATCAACTCCACAGGCATGAAAACTGAGAATTATGTAGACTAGACATTGCTGGTTCTCACGGTGAAAGAATTTTGTCGATACGACGTGTACTTTTCATTTGGGAAGGATTTGTTTGGGGCTGACTTTTCTGTTCATTTTAAGCATCAAAAGTGAGGTGCATGTCTGTGTGCCTGTGTATGGAGCCATTGGGTGCAGTCACTACAGCAACCAGGCTCACACCTGCCTGCTTAACGAGCTCTCTCTCACTCTGCCAAGATTCATCTTAAACACTTCTCTTTGAATGACTTCTGTGTCCACAGTGTTTGCTCTACAGCCATCATTTTACCCTCAAAACGTAGCCATCATTCTTCTCTTTCCAACACCGCTTCTTTGAAAGCTCAGAGATGTAAACTTTTTAAACTGTGTGGATCCAAGTGGAGGGATCACATTTTATTCATTCAGTGATTCAAAGAATATGAACTTTTAATATTCATTCAGATGTTTTCTGACTCTAAATTTTATTTTCTCATTTCTTAGGTTTTTCTCATTTACATTTAAAACATTTTCAGCTATTTTCCATATTTTCCAACTTCTTCTGTGTAAATGTCAGCTTTTAGCAGTTCAGCACTTTGGTTTTCAGGTTAAAAATTCAGTTTTTTTATCCCATTCAAAATTTTTAACTCAAAATTCAGCAATTAATTCATTTCAGTGCATACATTCAGATTCAAGCATTCACACTGCAGTTTCTTCAGAAAATGCACGTTCTAGTTAGTGTGAATGCTTGTAAAAGAATTCACAGTATTGTTCTTCTAATCTTTATTAGTGTTAATGCTTGTAAAAGCATTCACAGTATTGTTCTTCTACATCTTTATTATTATTAGTGTGAATGCTTGTAAAAGCATTCACAGTATTGTTCTTCTAATCTTTATTATTAGTGTGAATGCTTGTAAAAGCATTCACAGTATTGTTCTTCTACATATTTATTATTATATTTTATCTATTCCGTACGTTTTTTGTACTCCTACTCCTTCAAAACCGTTCAACTTAGAAAAACCATTCAAACACCGTTAGATTCCTCTTCTTTTGGACATGACTGCTTCTATTTTTCTCATTTTTAACATTTATATTTTTAATTTTATTCAACTTTTTTCAACAAAAATTTCCCATGTATTTCAATGGGGAGACCCTTCAAATCCTCATTCAAATTACTCATTTTTAAACTCTTACTACTTCCACTTACATTGACATAGAGCAACCATTCAAACTTTAAAACGAACACAAGACATTCAACTATTCAACTTGTATTTATCTTTTCAATATCTATTATACTTTTTCTTCAGTTCCAGTTTAAGTTTCATGATGTTTTTTCACCCGTTTCAGAGTTTATAATGGGTGTGTATGGGACGGAATGTTGGTGCTAGAGTGAGACAGCTCAACTGCTAGAGTGAGAGGAGCGAAAAAATTAATCTTAAAATCTTTTCTTAAAACTGCAGCTGTGTCCGCAGCGTTTGCTCTACAGGTATGATTTTACCCTCAAAACGTAGCCACCGCTGTCCTCTTTCATCCAATGTGTTTACTATTGTACTAGGTGTTATGGTTCTTTCATAAATGTCACCAATGCACAGCCTCCTCCCTCCAACTCTTCCATAGACTCTAATGTTAAAATGGCTCAGAAGATTTATTTGAAAATCAGAAGAGCATGGTGTCTTTCCACTGTCACCACGTCTATATAATAAACTCCACAGGCATGAAAACTGAGAATTTGGTAGACTAGACATTGCTGGTGCTCACGGTGAAAGAATTTTGTCAATACGACCTGTACTTTTCATTTGGGAAGGATTTGTTTCGGCCTGACTTTTCTGTTCATTTTAAGCATCAAAAGTGAGGCGCATGTCTGTCTGTGTGTGTAGGGAGCCATTGGGTGCAGTCACTATAGCAACCAGGCTCACACCTGCCTGCCTAACGAGCTCTCTCTCACTGTGCCAAGATTCATCTTAAGAAATACTTCTCTTTCAACTGCTGCTGTGTCCACAGTGTTTGCTCATCAGCCATCATTTTACCCTCAAAACGTTGCCATCATTGTTCTCTGTCCAACACCGTGTCTTTCAAAGCTCAGATGTAAACCTTGTCAACTGTGTCGATTAAAGTGGAGGGATCACATTTTAGTCATTCAGTGATTCAAAGAATATGAACTTTTAATATTCATTCAGATGTTTTCTGACTCTAAATTTCCTTTTCTCATTTCTTAGGTTTTTCTAATATACAATTACAACATATTCAGCTGTTTTCCAACTTCTTCTGTGTGGCTGTCAGCTTTTAGCAGTTCAGCCCTTTTGTTTTCTGGTTAAAATTTCTGTATTTTTCCTCTCATTCAACATTTTTAACTTAAAATTCAGCAATTAATTCATTTCAGTGCATACATTCAGATTTAAGCATTCACACTGCAGTTTCTTCAGAAAATGCACTTTCTAGTTATATTTTATCTATTCCGTACGTTTTTTGTACTCCTACTCCTTCAAAACTGTTCAACTTAGAAAAACCATTCAAACACCGTTAGATTCCTCTTCTTTTGGACATGACTGCTTCTATTTTTCTCATTTTTAACATTTATATTTTTAATTTTATTCAACTTTTTTCAACAAAAATTTCCCATGTATTTCAATGGGGAGACCCTTCAAATCCTCATTCAACTTACTCATTTTTAAACTCTTACTACTTCCACATACGTTGACATAGAGCCACCATTCAAACTTTAAAACGAAGACAAGACATTCAACTATTCAACTTGTATTTATCTTTTCAATATCTATTATACTTTTTCTTCAGTTCCAGTTTAAGTTTCATGATGTTTTTTCACCCGTTTCAGAGTTTATAATGGGTGTGTATGGGACGGAATGTTGCCGCTAGAGTGAGACAGCTCAACTGCTAGAGTGAGAGGAGCGAAAAAATTAATCTTAAAATATTTTTTAAAACTGCTGCTGTGTCCACAGTGTTTGCTCTACATGAATGATTTTACCCTCAAAACGTAGCCATCGCTGTCCTCTTTCCAACACTGTGTCTTTCAAAGCTCAAACATTTAAAAATTTTAAACTGTGTGGATCCAATTGGAGGGATCACATTTTAGTCATTCAGTGATTCAAAGAGTATGAACTTTTAATATTCATTCAGATGTTTTCTGACTCTAAATTTTTTTTCTCATTACTTAGGTTTTTCTAATTTACATTTAAAACATTTTCAGCTATTTTCCAACTTTTTCTGTGTAAACGTCAGCTATTATAAGTTCTGCACTTTTGTTTTCAGGTTAAATTCTGTTTTTTGTTTTGTTTTTTATTTCATTAAACTTTTTAATTTAAAATTCAGCAATTAATTCATTTCAGTGCATACGTTCAGATTCAAGCATTCACACTGCAGTTTCTTCAGAAAATGCACTTTCTAGTTAGTGTGAATGCTTGTAAAAGCATTCACAGTATTGTTCTTCTAATCTTTATTGTGTGGATGCTTTAAGGCATCCACACTATTGAGTTCCTGTTTCTCTTTATTGTGTGGATGCTTTAAGGCATCCACACTATTGAGTTCCTGTTTCTCTTTATTCTTTATTGTGTGGATGCCCTCAAAGGCATCCACACTATTGAGTTCCTGTTTCTCTTTATTCTTTATTATCCTACTTTATTATTCTGGTTGCTTCCGTACACTTTTTGGCGCTTAACTACTCCCTCAGTTTTTGTGCTATTTGCACCGTTCAAATCTTTAAAAATTCTGCTCTTTCTGCTAATGCCGGCTATAACTTTTGGTGCTCATAACTTCTATACTTTTTGAGATATTGAATTTTTTTTGCAATATTTTTTGCCCTTTTCTGCCACATTATCAGTGGCCTCACTGATTTTCCTTGCCAGGTTGACCTGTGTTTTAGCTCAGTGAGATGAGCATCCATTCTCAGACTGGGAGGCCCGGGTTCAAATCCCGCTTATGGCAAAATTTCTTTCAGTTAACAGTTAAACTTTTTTAACTCTTTTCAGCAGAAATTCTGCTGATTGAACTCTTTTCAGCAGAATTTTAAAAATTTTTTCACCACTTTTCAGCACAAATCCCAGCTTTTTCAGCTGTTTTCACCAAAAACCTCTTTTCAGCAGAAATTCTGCTGATTGAACTCTTTTCAGCAGAATTTTAAATTTTTTCACCACTTTTCAGCACAAATCCCAGCTTTTTCAGATGTTTTCAGTAAAAACCTCTTTTCAGCAGAATTCTGCTGATTGAACTCTTTTCAGCAGAAATTCTGCTGATTGAACTTTTATCAGCAGAAATTCTGCTGATTGAACTCTTTTCAGCAGAATTTTAAAATTTTTCACTACTTTTCGGCACAAATCCCAGCTTTTTCAGCTGTTTTCTGCAAAATATTCAGACTTTTCACCTCTTATCAGCACAAATCTCAGCTCTTTTCAGAAAAAACTCTTTTGAGCACAAATTCTGCTGATTCATCTGTTTTGAGCAGAAATTCTTCTGATTCACCGCTTTTCAGCGCAACTTTCTGCTTCTTTATCTCTTTTCAGCAGATATTCTTCTGATTCACCTCTTTTCTGTAAAGTTTTCAGACTTTTCACCTTTTATCAGCCCAAATCCCACCTTATTCAGCTGTTTTCAGCAAAAACCTCTTTTCAGCAGAATTCTGCTCATTCACCTCTTTTCAGCAAAATTTTCAGCCTTTTCACCTCTTATCAGCACAAATCTCAGCTGTTTTCAGAAAAAACCTCTTTTCAGCAGAATTCTGCTGATTGACCTCTTTTCAGCAAAAAATTCTGCTGATTGAACTCTTTTCAGCAGAATTTTAAATTTTTTCACCACTTTTCAGCACAAATCCCACCTTATTCAGCTGTTTTCAGCAAAAACCTCTTGTCAGCAGAATTCTGCTCATTCACCTCTTTTCAGCACAATTTTCTGCTTCTTTCCATCTTTTCTGTAGAAATTCTGCTCATTCAACTCTTTTCAGCAGAAATTCTGCTCATTCAACTCTTTTCAGCAAAATTTTCAGCCTTTTCACCTTTTATCAGCAGAAATATCAGCTGTTTTCAGAAAAAACTCTTTTGAGCACAAATTCTGCTGATTCATCTCTTTTGAGCAGAAATTCTTCTGATTCACCGCTTTTCAGCGCAACTTTCTGCTTCTTTATCTCTTTTCAGCAGAAATTCTGCTGATTGAACTCTTTTCAGCAGAATTTTAAATTTTTTCACCACTTTTCAGCACAAATCCCACCTTATTCAGCTGTTTTCAGCAAAAACCTCTTGTCAGCAGAATTCTGCTCATTCACCTCTTTTCAGCAAAATTTTCAGCCTTTTCACCTCTTATCAGCACAAATCTCAGCTGTTTTCAGAAAAAACTCTTTTGAGCACAAATTCTGCTGATTCATCTCTTTTCAGCGCAACTTTTTGCTTCGTTCCATCTTTTCTGCAGAAATTCTGCTCATTCAACTCTTTTCATCAGAAATTCTGCTAATTCAACTCTTTTCAGCAAAATTTTCAGCCTTTTCACCTTTTATCAGCACAAATCTCAGCTGTTTTCAGAAAAAACTCTTTTGAGCACAAATTCTGCTGATTCATCTCTTTTGAGCAGAAATTCTTCTGATTCACCGCTTTTCAGCGCAACCTTCTGCTTCTTTATCTCTTTTCAGCAGAAATTCTTCTTATTCACCTCTTTTCTGTAAAGTTTTCAGACTTTTCACCTTTTATCAGCCCAAATCCCAGCTTTTTCAGCTGTTTTCAGCAAAAACTTATTTTTAGCAGAATTCTGATCATTCAGCTTTTTTCAGCAGAAATTCTGCTGATTGAACTCTTTTCAGCAGGAATTCTGCTGATTGAACTCTTTTCAGCAGAATTTTAATTTTTTTTTCACCACTTTTCAGCACAAATCCCAGCTTATTCAGCTGTTTTCAGCAAAAACCTCTTGTCAGCAGAATTCTGCTCATTCACCTCTTTTCTGTAGAAATTCTGCTCATTCAACTCTTTTCAGCAAAATTTTCAGCCTTTTCACCTCTTATCAGCACAAATCTCAGCTGTTTTCAGAAAAAACCTTTTCAGCAGAATTCTGCTGATTGAACTCTTTTCAGCAGAAATTCTGCTGATTGAACTCTTTTCAGCAGAATTTTAAATTTTTTCACCACTTTTCAGCACAAATCCCAGCTTTTTCAGCTGTTTTCAGCAAAAACCTCTTGTCAGCAGAATTCTGCTCATTCACCTCTTTTCAGCACAATTTTCTGCTTCTTTCCATCTTTTCTGTAGAAATTCTGCTCATTCAACTCTTTTCAACAGAAATTCTGCTCATTCACCTCTTTTCAGCGCAATTTTCTACTTCATTCCATCTTTTCTGCAGAAATTCTGCTAATTCAACTCTTTTCAGCAAAATTTTCAGCCTTTTCACCTTTTAACAGCACAAATCTCAGCTGTTTTCAGAAAAAACTCTTTTGAGCACAAATTCTGCTGATTCATCTCTTTTGAGCAGAAATTCTTCTGATTCACCGCTTTTCAGCGCAACGTTCTGCTTCTTTATCTCTTTTCACCAGAAATTCTTCTTATTCACCTCTTTTCTGTAAAGTTTTCAGACTTTTCACCTTTTATCAGCCCAAATCCCAGCTTTTTCAGCTGTTTTCAGCAAAAACCTCTTTTCAGCAGAATTCTGCTCATTCACCTCTTTTCAGCAGAAATTCTGCTGATTGAACTCTTTTCAGCAGAATTTTCACCTCTTTTCAGCCCAAATTCTGCTGATTCATCTCTTCTCTGAAAAATTTTCAGCCTTTTCACCTCTTTTCAGCACAATTCTCAGCCATTCTGCTCAATTCAGCAAAATTGTCAGTTTCTCCACCTTTTCTTTGTGAGAATGACTTTGGCTCAGTGAGATGAATAGCTGCTTTGAGACCAGGAGGGCCAGCTTCAAATCCTTCTCAGGGCAAGCTTTTTTTTTTCACCACTTTTCAGCAAAAATTTCTCCGTCTTTACCCCTTTCAGTAGAATTTTTTGCTTTTCACCACTTTTCAACAAAATTTTCTGCTTCTTCACCTGTATTTAGCAGAATTTTAAGTTTCTTAACCACCATACAACTTTTTGCAACTTTTTCAGTTTTTTTCAGCAGACATCTTCAGCGTTAAGGCATCCACACAGCATTTTCGCAGGAAATGCAAATTTTTCTAGTTGTGTGGATGCTTTAAGGCATCCACACTATTGAGTTCCTGTTTCTCTTTATTCTTTATTATTATTATTATTATTATTATTATTATTATTATTATTCTAGTTGCTTCCGTACGTTTTTTGTCCTTTAACTACTTCCACAATTTTTGTGCTATTTTCACCGTTCAAATTTTAAACTATTCTGCTTTTTCTGCTTAATATTGCTATGACTTTTGGTATTTATAACTATTATACTTTTTAAAATATTAAGCTTTTTTCCTTTAATTTGTCCCATTGAAATGAATGGGAAATTTAAAAAATTCTACTAAAACTTGCTCTTTTTTGAAACTTAACTACTTCCTCATACTTTTGCCTAGAACAACCATTCAAACTTTAAAATGTTCACAAATTATTCGGCTATTAATGTATGATTCAGCTTTTTCAAATCTTTTACCGTTTTACTTTTATCCCTCTTAAAGTTTTGAGTTGCAAAATTGTGATTTTTCAGAAAATACATGGGTTGTTATGGTTGCTATGCAGTTGGTTCTAAGTGAGCCACTTTAAGTTTCGCAGTCTTCTCTTCATGTCCGAACAACTTCTTGCTACTTGCTCAATTTTCACTCAACCTCCACAAATTATACATCAAAACGTAGGTATTTTTGCTGGCTTTCAGAAAATGTCACTGTCATTGTTGTGGGATTTATAGAATTTTGGCAAATCTCCTCAGACCAACACAAAGTCTCAAAACTCTCCATAGAAAGTCAATGGAGAGTTTGTTCAAAATCACCGCTTGATTTCTGTAATGAGAGGCATATTCGAATCGTCATATCTCCTTAACGGAGCGAAGTTAAGACATGAGGCTTGTCCCGATATATCTTCAGACACTCCTGACGCTCACAATTGAAGAATTTTTTTTCTCACCTATTACCATTTGGCCATGAATTACGTTTGTTTGAGGGTAGGAAATTCATCCTTCGCTCAGATTTCTTCAGCTTTCAAACTCTGGAAATGAACCACTTTTTTCTCTCGTCATATCTTTTTAATGGATTTCCACAAAGACCTAAAAATTTCCATGACTGTTCACCAAAGCCTGCTGTCTCTTACGGTGAAAGAAGAATATCGATACTCCAAATAGATTTAGAGTTAGAAAGCGTTGTTTGATGGCAAGTCAAGGCAGTTTTCGCTTCGCCTCTACTCAGTTATGGTGCATTACAAGTCAAATATCTTTAATAATTCATATTTTAATGATAAATTGTCAACACTTGAAGATTCCCCCATCTCTTCTGAACAAAACGGTGTAAGAATGACCATTCTAGCCCCTACGGTTAGGAAATTATGGCCATTTGTTTGGAGGGTAGTCCTCACTATGAGAAATAGACTGCAAAAATCCTTTCTCTCTGCTGTGTGTGTAAAAACGGCTGCACCTGTTTTGGCGGGAAAAACTACACAGCCTCTCTGATTGGTGGATTCAAATTCAGCAGCTCCCAGGCTGCTTGACTGACCTAAAAAGTTGCTTCTCTCTCCCTCTGTGTGTGTGTGTGTGTGTGTGTGTGTGTGTATTTCTGCTTTTTATATTATTTCTGCTTAATATAGTACTTCTGCTAAATCATAGTATGTCTGCTTAATATAGGTTTCTGCTAAATTATAGTATTTCTGCTTAATATAGTATTTCTGCTTAATTATAGTATTTCTGCTTTTTATAGTATTTCTGCTAAATTATAATATTTCTGCTAAATTATAGTATTTCTGCTTTTTATAGTATTTCTGCGTTTTATAGTATTTCTGCTAAATTATAGTATTTCTGCTTTTTATAGTGTTTGTGCTCAATATAGTATTTCTGCTAAATTATAGTATTTCTGCTTAATATAGTATTTCTGCTAAATCATAGTATTTCTGCTTTTTATATTATTTTTGCTAAATTATAGTATTTCTGCTTAATATAGTATTTCTGCTAAATCATAGTATTTCTGCTTTTTATAGGATTTGTGCTTAATATAGAATGTCTGCTTAATATAGGATTTCTGCTAAATTATAGTATTTCTGCTTTTTATAGTATTTCTGCTAAATTATAGTATTTCTGCTAAATTATAGTATTTCTGCTAAATTATAGTGTTTCTGCTTTTTATAGTGTTTCTGCTTTTTATAGTATTTCTGCTTTTTATAGTATTTGTGCTTAATATAGTATTTCTGCTTTTTATAGTATTTGTGCTTAATATAGTATTTCTGCTAAATTAAAGTATTTCTGCTTTTTATAGTATTTCTGCTAAATTATAATATTTCTGCTAAATTATAATATTTCTGCTAAATTATATTATTTCTGCTTTTTATAGTATATCAGCTTTTTATAGTATTCCTGCTAAATTATAGTATTTGTGCTTAATATAGTATTTCTGCTAAATTATAGTATTTCTGCTTTTTATACTATTTCTGCTTAATATAGTATTTGTGCTTAATATAGTATTTCTGCTAAATTATAGTATTTCTGCTTTTTATAGTATTTGTGGTTAATATAGTATTTCTGCTTTTTATAGTATTTCTGCTTTTTATAGTATTTCTGCTAAATTATAGTATTTCTACTAAATGTAGTATTTATGCTTAATCATACTATTTCTATATATTACTGCCAGGTCCCCAGGCAGCCAATCCTCTGTGAGGACTGACTCATTCAAATTTACAAATCAGGGCCTGCATGGCTTCCCAGCCAGCCAATCATATCTGAGGTCTCTCGTCATATCTCAGCGACGGTTGTACAAAGAGGAATGAAAATCGCAGTCAAAGTACACCAAAGTACGCTGATTCGCCCAGTACAAGAATTATGCTTCTAGTCCACCTTGTTTTTGAGTTACACAACGTTTTGTAACTCCAAAAAACGGCGTTTTTCGCCTCTCACCGCGATCTAATTCTGACTGCTCATCACCCTGTTTTCCATGCGTACGCTCTCTTTCTCAGTGGCGCAGTTGGTAGTGACATGGGTCTTGAAGCCAAAGATCGTTGGTTCGATTCCACCTTGGTCAACATGTTTTTTTCCCTACAAATTAATACACTATCACAGACCAGTAATTCATATTCACCATTTATTACAATTCTGCAAACTTTTATCATTTTACCAGCTTTTCTAATATGGACCTCACATTCTTGTTAACACTCCATGGCACAAATACTGTTCCCTTTAGGCTCTGTGTATGTGTGTGTGTATCAATATTTCTCCCATTTTAAAGTATTACTCCACCATAATTGTATTTCTGTTAAATCAAAGTACTTTTACTACATCTTAGTACTTCTGCTCAATCATAGTATTTCTGCTAAATCATAGTATTTTTGCCAAATCATGGTTTTTGTGCCAAATCATAACATTTGTGTTATGTTATAGTATTACTACTAAGTGGAGGAATTTCTGTCATGTTACAGTATATGTGCTGATTACAGTATTTCTGCTAAATCATATTATTTCTACTATATTATATTTTTCTTTCTAAATATTGCATTTCTGCTATATAATTGTATTTCTGCTATGTTATAATATTTGTGCTAAACCAGAGTATTTGTGCTGAAACATAGTATTTCTGCCAAATGATAGTATTTCTGTCAAATTATAGTATTTGTGCTAAAACATAGTATTTCTACTATATTATATTTTTCTTTCTAAATATAGCATTTCTGCTATATAATTGTATTTCTGCTATGTTATAATATTTGTGTTAAACCAGAGTATTTGTGCTGAAACATAGTATTTCTGCCAAATGATAATATTTCTGTCAAATTATAGTATTTGTGCTAAAACATACTATTAATTCAAAATCACAATATTCATAGTTCATCACAGTGTCTCTGGTAAATCACAGTATTTCTGCTATGTTGTACTATTTTTCTAAATCATAGTGTTTCTGTAATGTTTAAGTATTTTTGGCTAAATATATTCTTTCTGTTATCTTATACTATTTCTCCTAAATTCTTGTATATTTGAGAAGTTATCATGTTTCTGCTAAGTTACAATATTTCTGCCAAGTTCTGCTACGCTATTGTATTTCTGCCAAGTATTATGTTTCCTCTAAGTTATTACTTTTTAGCAAAGTTCCTTTGCTTCTGCAAATTTTTTACAATTTCTGCAACTTTTCAGCTTTTTCAGCTAGTTTTTGCAGACAGCTTCAGCTTTAAAGCATCCACACTGCATTTTCGCAGGAAATGCAAATTTTTCTAGTTGTGTGGATGCCTGAAAGGGCATCCACACCATTGAGTTCCTGTTTCTCTTTCTTCTTTATTGTGTGGATGCCCTCAAAGGGCATCCACACTATTGAGTTCCTGTTTCTCTTTATTCTTTATTATTCTTCTAGTTGCTTCCGTACACTTTTTGGACCTTAACTACTCCCTCAGTTTTTGTGCTATTTGCACCGTTCAAATCTTAAAAAATTCTGCTCTTTCTGCTAATGCCGGCTATGACTTTTGGTGCTCATAACTTCTATACTTTTTGAGATATTGAATTTTTTTTGCAATATTTTTTGCCCTTTTCTGCCATATTATCAGTGGCCTCACTGATTTTCCTTGCCGGGTTGACCTGTGTTTTAGCTCAGTGAGATGAGCATCCGTTCTCAGACTGGGAGGCCCGGGTTCAAATCCTGCTTATGGCAAAATTTCATTCAGTTAACAATTAAACGTTTTTAACTCTTTTCAGCAGAAATTCTGCTGATTGAACTCTTTTCAGCAGAAATTCTGCTGATTGAACTCTTTTCAGCAGAATTTTAAATTTTTTCACTACTTTTCAGCACAAATCCCAGCTTTTTCAGCTGTTGTCAGCAAAAACCTCTTTTCAGCAGAATTCTGCTGATTGAACTCTTTTCAGCAGAAATTCTGCTGATTGAACTCTTTTCAGCAGAAATTCCGCTGATTGAACTCTTTTCAGCAGAATTTTAAATTTTTTCACTACTTTTCAGCACAAATCCCAGCTTTTTCAGCTGTTGTCAGCAAAAACCTCTTTTCAGCAGAAATTCTTCTGATTCACCTCTTTTCTACAAAGTGTTCAGACTTTTCACCACTTTTCTGCACAAATTCCAGCTTTTTCAGCTGTTTTCAGCAAAGACCTCTTTTCAGCAGAAATTCTGCTGATTGAACTCTTTTCAGCAAAATTTTCAGCCTTTTCACCTCTTATCAGCACAAATCTCAGCTGTTTTCAGAAAAAACTCTTTTGAGCAGAAATTCTGCTGATTCATCTGTTTTTAGCGCAACTTTCTGCTTCTTTACCTCTTTTCAGCAGAAATTCTGCTGATTCACCTTTTTTCAGCAGAATTTTACATTTTTTCACCACTTTTCTGCACAAATCCCAGCTTTTTTAGCTGTTTTCAGCAAAAACCTATTTTCAGCAGAAATTCTGCTGATTGAACTCTTTTCTGTAAAGTTTTCAGACTTTTCACCTCTTATCAGCACAAATCCCAGCTTTTTCAGCTGTTTTCAGAAAAAACTCTTTTGACCAGAAATTCTGCTGATTGAACTCTTTTCAGCAGAATTTCTGCTGATTGAACTCTTCTCAGCAGAAATTCTGCTGATTGAACTCTTTTCAGCAGAATTTTAAATTTTTACACCACTTTTCAGCACAAATCCCAGCTTTTTCAGCTGTTTTCAGCAAAAACCTCTTGTCAGCAGAATTCTGCTCATTCACCTCTTTTCAGCAGAAATTCTGCTCATTGAACTCTTTTCAGCAGAAATTCTGCTCATTGAACTCTTTTCAGTAGAATTTAAAAATTTTTCACCACTTTTCAGCAAAAATCCTAGCTTTTTCAGCTGTTTTCACCAGAAACCTCTTTTCAGCAGAATTCTGCTCATTCTCCTCTTTTCACCAGAAATTCTTCTCATTGAACTCTTTTCAGCAGAAATTCTGCCGATTTATCTCTTTTGAGCAGAAATTCTGCTGATTCTTCTCTTTTCAGTGCAACTTTCTGCTTCGTTCCATATTTTCTGCAGAAATTCTGCTCATTCACCTCTTTTCAGCGTAATGTTCTGCTCCTTTCCATCTTTTCTGCAGAAATTCTGCTGATTGAACTCTTTAAAGCAAAATTTTCAGCCTTTTCACCTCTTATCAGCACAAATCTCAGCTGTTTTCAGAAAAAACTCTTTTGAGCAGAAATTCTGCTGATTCATCTCTTTTCAGTGCAACTTTCTGCTTCGTTCCATCTTTTCTGCAGAAATTCTGCTCATTCAACTCTTTTCAGCAAAATTTTCAGCCTTTTCACCTCTTTTCAGCACAAATCTCCGCTGTTTTCAGAAAAAGCTATCAACTTTCTGCTTCTTTACCTCTTTTCAGCAGAAATTCTGCTGATTCACCTCTGTTTTTCAAAGTTTTCAGCCTTTTCACCACCTCACCACCTTTCAACTTTTTCAGCTTTTTTCAGAAGACATCTTCAGCGTTAAGGCATCCACACAGCATTTTCGCAGGAAATGCAAATTTTTCTAGTTATTGTGTGGATGCCCTCATAGGGCATCCACACTATTGAGTTCCTGTTTCTCTTTATTCTTTATTATTATTCTTCAAGTTGCTCCCGTTTTTTCCGTTTTTTGGACTTTAACTACTTCCTCAGTTTTCAGCCGATTTTCTCAGTTCAAACTCTAAACTATTCTGCTCTTTCTGCTCTTTTCTGCTATGACTTTTGGTGTTTATTACTATTATACTTTTTAAAATATTACACTTTTTTCCTTTTTTTTGTCCCATTGAAATGAATGGAAAACTTCCAGAATTCCGCTAAAACTTGCTTGTTTTTGAAACTTAACTACTTCCTCATACTTTCACCTAGAAACTCCATTCACACTTTAAAATGTTCTCAAATGATTGGGCTATTCCTGTATGATTCAGCTTTTTCAGATATTCTACTGTTTTCATCTTATCCCTCTTGAAGTTTTCAGTTGCAAAATTGTGATTTTTCAGAAAATACATGCGTTGTTATGGTTGCTATGCAATTAACTCAGAGTGGACACTCGTCCTTTCTGAATTTTTTTTTCATGTCTGAACAACTTCTTGCTACTCACCCAATTTCCACTCAACCCCCACAAATTATACATCAAAACGTAGGTATTTTTTCTGGCTTTAAGAAAACGTCACCATCATTGTTGTGGGATTTACAGATTTTTTGCAAATCTCCTCAGAGCAACACAAAGTCTGAAAACTCTCCATAGACAGTCAATGGAGAGTTTGTTCAAAAAAACCGCTGGAATTCTCTAATGAGAGGCATTTTCAAATCGTCATATCTCCTTAACGAAGCAAAGTTGAGACATGAGGCTTGTGCCAATATATCTTCAGACACTCTTGATGCTCACAATTCAAGAATTTTTTTCGCACCTATTACCGTTTGGCCATGAATTACATTTGTTTGAGGGTAGGAAATTTGTCCCTCGTTCAGATTTTTTCAGATTTCAAACTCTGGAAATGAGGCACTTTTTTCTCTCGTCATATCTTTTTGATGGATTTCAACAGAGCCCTGAAAATTTCCATCACTGTTCACCAAAGCCTGCTGTTTCTTACGGTGAAAGAATGATTTTGATGCTCCATATAGATTTAGAGTTACCAAAGGTTGTTTGAGGGCAAGTCAAGGCAGTTTTTGCTTCGCCTCTACTCAGTTACAGTGTGTTACAAGTCATATATCTTTAATCATTTATACTTTATCTCTGAGTTATGAAGACCTGAAGATTCCCCCATCTCTTTTGAACAAAACGATGTCAGAATGACCGCTCTAGCCCCTACGGTTAGGAAATTAAGGCCATTTGTTCGAGGGGAATCCTGAATGTCAGAAATACACTGAAGAAAACTCATATCTCTCTCTGTGTCTGTGTTTGTAAGGGCTGATTAGAGCAGGTGCAGCTAATTTAACTGACCTAGATATACCATGCCCAGACTCTCAACAGCCCCTGTTCACTTTACCCTCTGTGTATGTGTGTCTGTGTATCAATATTTCTCCTATGTTTAAGTATCACTCCTCAATCATAGTATTTCTGCTAAAGCAAAGTACTTCTACTACATCTTAGTGCTTCTGCTAAATCATAGCATTTCTGCTAAATCATAGTATTTTTGCAAAATCATGGTATTTGTGCAAAATCATGGTTTTGGAGCCAAATCATATGTTATATTATTACTACTAAATGGAGGAATTTCTGTTATGTTATATTATATCTGCCAAATCATAGTATTTATCACAAATCATAGTATTTTTTCCAAATTACAGTATTTCTGCTAAAAAGCAGAAATAGTACCTTTTAGCAGAATTTTCAGCCAAAAGATAGTATTTATGTTAAAACATAGTATTTCTGCTAAATCATAGTATTTGTACTGAGACATAGTATTTCTGCTCAATCATAGTATTTGTACTAAATTATAGTATTACAATCAAATCATAGTATTTGTGCCAAAGCATTGTATTTGTATGGAGTCATAGTATTTCTTCTAAATCATAGTATTTCAATCAAATCTCAAAACTGCTAAAATGCAGTATTTCGGCTGAATCATCGTATTTGTGCCAAATCATGGTATTTTTGCCAAATTATAGTATTCGTGCCCACTTAATATTTCTGTTATATTATAGTATTACTACTAAGTCGTAGAATTTCTGTTATGTCATAGTGTATCTGCTGAGTATTGTATATGTGCCAAATCATAGTATTTTTAACAAATCATAGTATTTGTACTGAAACATAGTACTTCTGCCCAATCATAGTATTTGTGCCAAAGCATCGTATTTGTATGGAGTCATAGTATTTCTTCTAAATCATAGTATTTCAGTCACATCTCAGTAGTGTGGTCATATGATAGGGGGTCATATGATTGTTGGGCTTTTCTCTGTATCTATGAAGCGCCTTGAGGCGACATTTGTTGTGATTTGGCGCTATATAAATAAAATTGAATTGAATTGAATTGAATAGTTGTGTTAAAACGCAGTATTATTGCCAAATCATAGTATTTGTACGCAATCATAGTATTTCTGCTAAATCATAGCATTTGTGCCAATTAATGGTATTTGTGCAAAAACATAGTATGTCTGCAAAACCATAGTATATCTGTTATGTTATAGTAATACTACTAAAGCATAGTATTTCTGCCAAATCATAGTATTCCTTCAAAATCATAGTATTACTGCAATTTCATAGTATTTGAGCAAAACCATAGTATATGTGCAAAAACATACTAAATGTAGTAATGTACTAAATCATAGTATTTGTGCCAAATCATAGTATTTGTTGCAAATCATAGTATTGGAACCAAAACATAGTATTTGTCCCAAAGCATCGTATTTCTACAAAGTCATAGTATTTCTTCTAAATCATAGTATTTCAATCAAGTCTAAGTAGTTGTGCTAAAACGCAGTATTTCTGCCGAATCATAGTATTTGTACCCAATCATGGTATTTTTGCCAAATCATGGTATTTGTGCCAAATTATAGTATTTGTGCCCACTAAATATTTCTGTTATGTTATAGTATTACTACTAAGTCGTAGAATATCTGTTATGTTATAGTGTATCTGCGGAATATAGTATATGTGCCAAATCATAGTATTTATACCAAATCACAGTATTTGTGCTAAAACATAGTATTTCTGCCATATTGTGGTATTTGTGCAAGAACATTGAACTGTTATGTCATAGTAGTACTACTAAGTCATAGTATTTCTGCTTTGTTATAGTATTTGTGCTAAAACGTAGTATTTCTGCCAAGTCATAGAATTACTGCAATTTCATAGTATTTTGAGGAAATCTGTTATGTTATAGTATTACTACTAAGTAATAGTATTTCTGCCAAATCATAGTATTTATGCTAAAACGTAGTATTTCTGCCAAATCATAGTACTACTGCTATTTCATACTATTTAAGCAAAATTACAGTGTTTCTGCAAAAACATTGCATTTCTGCTAAATCTTAGTATTTCAGTAATCTTATAGTACTTGTACTCAATTATAGTATTTGTGCCAAAGTTTAGTATTTCTGCCAAATCATATTATCTCTGCTAAATCATAGTGTCTGCCAAATCATAGCATTTGTACCAAAACATAGTATTACTGCTAAATCATAGTATTTGAGCCAAATCATAGTATTTGTGCTAAAACATAGTATTTCTTCCAAATCATAGTAAAACTGCACAATAAAGGTTCTTGAGCCACATCAGTGTTTGTGCTAACACATAGTATTTGTGCCAAATCATAGTATTTCTTCTAAATCCTAGTAATTCTGCTCAATGATAGAATTTCTGCTATGCTGTAGTACTTTTTGCTAGATATTAGTACTTCTGCTAAGTCAAAGTATTTCATGTAAATCATAGTATTTCTACCAAGTCCCAGTATTTCTGATAAATCATAAATCATAAATAATGTTTAAGCACAAATTGTATGATTTGGCTCAAATACTATGATTTGGCAGACTTTTCTGTGTTTCAGCAAAAATGCATTTGGCAGGAAAAAATATTATTTAGTATAAATACTAAGTTTTAGCAGAAATACTATGTTTAAACTTTAAAAAATTCTGCTATTTCTCCTAATGTGTGTTATGACTTTTGACCATTGAAATAAAAGGAACACATTATCAATATGGTCACTGATTGTGCATCCGTTCTCAGACTGGGAGGCCCGGGTTCAAATCCCGATTATGGCAACATTTCTTTCGGTTAACAGTAAAACTTTTTAAAATCTTTTCAACACAAATTTCAGCTTTTTCACCCCTTTTCAACAGAATTTTCCATTTTTTCACTCCTTTTCAGCACAAATCCTAGCTTTTTCAGCTGTTTTCAGCAAAAACCTCTTTTCAGCAGAATTCTGCTCATTCAGCTCTTTTCAGCAGAATTCTGCTAATTGAACTCTTTTCAGCAGAATTTTTAACTCTTTTCAGCCCAAATTCTGCTTATTCACCTCTTCTGCAAAATGTTCAGCCTTTTCACCTCTTATCAGCACAAATCTCAGCTGTTTTCAGAAAAAACTCTTTTGAGCAGAAATTCTGCTGATTCATCTCTTTTCTGAAAAAATTTCAGCCTTTTCACCTCTTATCAGCACAATTCTCAGCCGCTTCTGCTCATTTCAGCAAAATTGTCAGTCTCTCCACCACTTCGTTGTGAGAATGACTTTGGCTCAGTGAGATTAATAGCTGTCCTGAAACCAGGAGGGCCAGGTTCAAATCCTGCTCAAGGCAACTTTCTTTTTTCACCACTTTTAAGCAAAAATTTCTCCGTCTTTACCCCTATAAGTAGAATTTTTTGCTTTTCATCATTTTTCAGCAAAAATTTTTGGCTTCTTCACCTGTTTTCAGCAGAATTTTCAGTTTTCTCACCGCCATACAACTTTTTGCAACTTTTCAACTTTTTCAGCTTTTTTCAGCAGACATCTTCAGCGTTAAGGCATCCACACAGCATTTTCGCAGGAAATGCAAATTTTTCTAGTACTTTATTGTGTGGATGCTTTAAGGCATCCACACTATTGTTTTCCTGTTTCTCTTTATTCTTTATTGTGTGGATGCTTTAAGGCATCCACACTATTGTTTTCCTGTTTCTCTTTATTCTTTATACTTTATTATTATTGTGTGGATGCTTTAAGGCATCCACACTATTGTTTTCCTGTTTCTCTTTATTCTTTATACTTTATTATTATTATTCTAGTTGCCACTTTTTGTACTTTTTTGGCACTTAACTACTTCCACAATTTTCAGCCGATTTTCACCGTTCAAATTTTAAACTATTCTGCTATTTCTGCTAATGTGTGCTATGACTTTTGCTATTTTTTGCTATTATACTTTTTAAAATATTAAGCTTTTTTCCTTTAATTTGTCCCATTGAAATGAATGGGAAACTTCCGCAATTCTGCTAAAACTTGCTCGTTTTTGAAACTTAACTACTTCCTCATACTTTCACATAGAAACTCCATTTAAACTTTAAAATGTTCACAAATTATTGGGCTATTCATGTATGATTCAGCTTTTTCATATCTGTTACCGTTTTCATCTTATCCCTCTTTAAGTTTTGAGTTTCATCTTTGTGATTTTTCACAAAATACATGGGTTGTTATGGTTGCTATGCAGTTGGTTCTAAGTGAGGCACTGTAAGTTTCGCAGTCTTCTCTTCATGTCCGAACAACTTCTTGCTACTTGCTCAATTTTCACTCAACTCCCACAAATTATACATCAAAACGTAGGTATTTTTGCTGGCTTTCAGAAAATGTCACTATCATTGTTGTGGTATTGACAGAATTTTGGCAAATCTCCTCAGACCAACCCAAAGTCTGAAAACTCTCCATAGAAAGTCAATGGAGAGTTTGTTCAAAATCACCGCTGGATTTCTCTAATGAGAGGGATTTTCGAATCGTTATATCTCCTTAACGAAGCGAAGTTAAAACATGAGGCTTGTCCCAGTATATCTTCAGACACTCCTGATGCTCACAATTCAAGAATTTTTTTCTCACCTATTACCGTTCTGAGATGAGTTAGACTTGTTTGAGGGTAGGAAATTTGTCCTTCGCTCAGATTTCTTCAGCTTTCAAACTCTGGAAATGAACCACTTTTTTCTCTCGTCATATCTTTTTGATGGATTTCCACAGAGACCTGAAAATTTCCATGACTGTTCACCAATGCCTGCTGTCTCTTACGGTGAAAGAATGATATCGATACTCCAAATAGATTTAGAGTTACAAAGCGTTGTTTGAGGGCAGGTCAAGGCAGTTTTTGCTTAGCCTCTACTCAGTTATGGTGCATTAGAAGTCAAATATCTTTAATAATTCATATTTTAATGATAAATTGTGAACACTTTAAGATTCCCCAATCTCTTCTGAACAAAACGGTGTAAGAATGACCGTTCTAGCCCTTACGGTTAGGAAATTATGGCCATTTGTTTGGAGGGTAGTCCTCACTAGGAGAAATAGACTGCAAAAATCATGTTTCTCTGCTGTGTGTGTAAAAACGGCTGCACCTGTTTTGGCGGGAAAATCTACACAGCATCTCTGATTGGTGGATTCAAATTCAGCAGCTCCCAGGCTGCTTGACTGACCTACAAAGTTGCTTCTCTCTCCCTCTGTGTGTGTGTTTGTGTGTGTGTGTGTGTGTATTTCTGCTTTTTATAGTATTTGTGCTTAGTATAATATTTCTGCTTAATATAGTATTTCTGCTTTTTATATTATTTCTGCAAAATTATAGTATTTCTGCTAAATTATAGTACTTCTGCTTTTCATAGTATTTCTGCTTAATATATTATTTCTGCTAAATTATAGTATTTCTGCTTTTTATAGTATTTGTGCTTAATATAGTATTTCTACTAAATCATAGTATTTCTGCTTTTTATAGTATTTCTGCTTTTTATAATATTTGTGCTTAATATAGTATTTCTGCTTAATACAGTATTTCTCCTAAATTATAGTATTTGTTCTTAATATAATATTTCTGCTAAATTATAGTATTTCCGCTTTTTATAGTATTTCTGCTTTTTATAGTACTTCTGCTTTTTATATTATTTGTGCTTAATATAGTAGTTCTGCTAAATTATAGTATTTCTGCTTTTTATAGGATTTGTGCTTAATATAGTATTTCTGCTAAATCATAGTATTTCTGCTTTTTACAGTATTTCTGCTTTTTATATTATTTCTGCTTAATATAGTATTTGTGCTTAATATAGTATTTCTGCTAAATTATAGTATTTCTACTTTTTATAGGATTTGTGCTTAATATAGTATTTGTGCTTAATTATAGTATTTCTGCTTTTTATAGTATTTCTGCTAAATTATAGTAATTCTGCTAAATTATATTATTTCTGCTTTTTATAGTATTTCTGCTTTTTATAGTATTTGTGGTTAATATAGTATTTCTGCTTTTTATAGTATTTGTGCTAAAACATAGTATTTCTACTAAATGTAGTATTTATGCTTAATCATACTATTTCTATATATTACTGCCAGGTCCCCAGGCAGCCAATCCTCTGTGAGGACTGAGACACTTAGCCCTGAAATTTACATATCAGGGCCTGCACGGCTTCCCAGCCAGCCAATCATATCTGAGGTCTGCCGTTTCTTCTCTCGTCATATCTCAGCGACGGTTGTACAAAGAGCAATGAAAATCGCAGTCAAAGTACACCAAAGTCCGCTGATTCACCCAGTACAAGAATTATGTTTCTAGTCCACCTAGTTTTTGGGTTACACGACGTTTTGCAAATCATGGTTTTTATGCCAAATCATAACATTTGTGTTATGTTATAATATTACTACTAAGTGGAGGAATTTCTGTCATGTTACAGTATATGTGCTGATTACAGTATTTTTGCTAAATCATAGTATTTCTACTATATTATATTTTTCTTTCTAAATATAGCATTTCTGCTATATAATTGTATTTCTGCTATGTTATAATATTTGTGCTAAACCAGAGTATTTGTGCTGAAACATAGTATTTCTGCCAAATGATAGTATTTCTGTCAAATTATAGTATTTGTGCTAAAACATAGTATTAATTTAAAATTACAATATTCATAGTTCATCACAGTGTCTCTGGTAAATCACAGTATTTCTGCTATGTTGTACTATTTTTCTAAATCATAGTGTTTCCGTAATGTTTAAGTATTTTTGGCTAAATATATTCTTTCTGTTATCTTATACTATTTCTCCTAAATTCTTGTATATTTGAGAAGTTATCATATTTCTGGTAAGTTACAATATTTCTGCCAAGTTCTGCTATGCTATTGTATTTCTGCCAAGTATTATGTTTCCTCTAAGATATTGCAGTTCTGCTAAGTTATTACTTTTTAGCAAAGTTCCTTTGCTTCTGCAAAGTTTTTACAATTTCTGCTACTTTTCAGCTTTTTCAGCTACTTTTTGCAGACAGCTTCAGCTTTAAAGCATCCACACTGCATTTTCGCAGGAAATGCAAATTTTTCTAGTTATTCTAGTTGCCACTTTTTGTACTTTTTTGGCACTTAACTACTTCCACAATTTTCAGCCGATTTTCACCGTTCAAATTTTAAACTATTCTGCTATTTCTGCTAATGTGTGCTATGACTTTTGCTATTTTTTGCTATTATACTTTTTAAAATATTACGCTTTTTTCCTTTAATTTGTCCCATTGAAATGAATGGGAAACTTCCGCAATTCTGCTAAAACTTGCTCGTTTTTGAAACTTAACTACTTCCTCATACTTTCACATAGAAACTCCATTTAAACTTTAAAATGTTCACAAATTATTGGGCTATTCATGTATGATTCAGCTTTTTCATATCTGTTACCGTTTTCATCTTATCCCTCTTTAAGTTTTGAGTTTCATCTTTGTGATTTTTCACAAAATACATGGGTTGTTATGGTTGCTATGCAGTTGGTTCTAAGTGAGGCACTGTAAGTTTCGCAGTCTTCTCTTCATGTCCGAACAACTTCTTGCTACTTGCTCAATTTTCACTCAACTCCCACAAATTATACATCAAAACGTAGGTATTTTTGCTGGCTTTCAGAAAATGTCACTATCATTGTTGTGGTATTGACAGAATTTTGGCAAATCTCCTCAGACCAACCCAAAGTCTGAAAACTCTCCATAGAAAGTCAATGGAGAGTTTGTTCAAAATCACCGCTGGATTTCTCTAATGAGAGGCATTTTCGAATCGTCATATCTCCTTAACGAAGCGAAGTTAAAACATGAGGCTTGTCCCAGTATATCTTCAGACACTCCTGATGCTCACAATTCAAGAACTTTTTTCTCACCTATTACCGTTCTGAGATGAGTTAGACTTGTTTGAGGGTAGGAAATTTGTCCTTCGCTCAGATTTCTTCAGCTTTCAAACTCTGGAAATGAACCACTTTTTTCTCTCGTCATATCTTTTTGATGGATTTCCACAGAGCCCTGAAAATTTCCATGACTGTTCACCAATGCCTGCTGTCTCTTACGGTGAAAGAATGATATCGATACTCCAAATAGATTTAGAGTTACAAAGCGTTGTTTGAGGGCAGGTCAAGGCAGTTTTTGCTTAGCCTCTACTCAGTTATGGTGCATTAGAAGTCAAATATCTTTAATAATTCATATTTTAATGATAAATTGTGAACACTTTAAGATTCCCCAATCTCTTCTGAACAAAACGGTGTAAGAATGACCGTTCTAGCCCTTACGGTTAGGAAATTATGGCCATTTGTTTGGAGGGTAGTCCTCACTAGGAGAAATAGACTGCAAAAATCATGTTTCTCTGCTGTGTGTGTAAAAACGGCTGCACCTGTTTTGGCGGGAAAATCTACACAGCATCTCTGATTGGTGGATTCAAATTCAGCAGCTCCCAGGCTGCTTGACTGACCTACAAAGTTGCTTCTCTCTCCCTCTGTGTGTGTGTTTGTGTGTGTGTGTGTGTGTGTGTGTGTATTTCTGCTTTTTATAGTATTTGTGCTTAGTATAATATTTCTGCTTAATATAGTATTTCTGCTAAATTATAGTATTTCTGCTTTTTATATTATTTCTGCAAAATTATAGTATTTCTGCTAAATTATAGTACTTCTGCTTTTCATAGTATTTCTGCTTAATATATTATTTCTGCTAAATTATAGTATTTCTGCTTTTTATAGTATTTCTGCTAAATTATAGTATTTCTGCTTTTTATAGTATTTGTGCTTAATATAGTATTTCTACTAAATCATAGTATTTCTGCTTTTTATAGTATTTCTGCTTTTTATAATATTTGTGCTTAATATAGTATTTCTGCTTAATACAGTATTTCTCCTAAATTATAGTATTTGTTCTTAATATAATATTTCTGCTAAATTATAGTATTTCTGCTTTTTATAGTATTTCTGCTTTTTATAGTACTTCTGCTTTTTATATTATTTGTGCTTAATATAGTAGTTCTGCTAAATTATAGTATTTCTGCTTTTTATAGGATTTGTGCTTAATATAGTATTTCTGCTAAATCATAGTATTTCTGCTTTTTATAGTATTTCTGCTTTTTATATTATTTCTGCTTAATATAGTATTTGTGCTTAATATAGTATTTCTGCTAAATTATAGTATTTCTACTTTTTATAGGATTTGTGCTTAATATAGTATTTGTGCTTAATTATAGTATTTCTGCTTTTTATAGTATTTCTGCTAAATTATAGTAATTCTGCTAAATTATATTATTTCTGCTTTTTATAGTATTTCTGCTTTTTATAGTATTTGTGGTTAATATAGTATTTCTGCTTTTTATAGTATTTGTGCTAAAACATAGTATTTCTACTAAATGTAGTATTTATGCTTAATCATACTATTTCTATATATTACTGCCAGGTCCCCAGGCAGCCAATCCTCTGTGAGGACTGAGACACTTAGCCCTGAAATTTACATATCAGGGCCTGCACGGCTTCCCAGCCAGCCAATCATATCTGAGGTCTGCCGTTTCTTCTCTCGTCATATCTCAGCGACGGTTGTACAAAGAGCAATGAAAATCGCAGTCAAAGTACACCAAAGTCCACTGATTCACCCAGTACAAGAATTATGTTTCTAGTCCACCTAGTTTTTGGGTTACACGACGTTTTGCAAATCATGGTTTTTATGCCAAATCATAACATTTGTGTTATGTTATAATATTACTACTAAGTGGAGGAATTTCTGTCATGTTACAGTATATGTGCTGATTACAGTATTTTTGCTAAATCATAGTATTTCTACTATATTATATTTTTCTTTCTAAATATAGCATTTCTGCTATATAATTGTATTTCTGCTATGTTATAATATTTGTGCTAAACCAGAGTATTTGTGCTGAAACATAGTATTTCTGCCAAATGATAGTATTTCTGTCAAATTATAGTATTTGTGCTAAAACATAGTATTAATTTAAAATTACAATATTCATAGTTCATCACAGTGTCTCTGGTAAATCACAGTATTTCTGCTATGTTGTACTATTTTTCTAAATCATAGTGTTTCCGTAATGTTTAAGTATTTTTGGCTAAATATATTCTTTCTGTTATCTTATACTATTTCTCCTAAATTCTTGTATATTTGAGAAGTTATCATATTTCTGGTAAGTTACAATATTTCTGCCAAGTTCTGCTATGCTATTGTATTTCTGCCAAGTATTATGTTTCCTCTAAGATATTGCAGTTCTGCTAAGTTATTACTTTTTAGCAAAGTTCCTTTGCTTCTGCAAAGTTTTACAATTTCTGCTACTTTTCAGCTTTTTCAGCTACTTTTTGCAGACAGCTTCAGCTTTAAAGCATCCACACTGCATTTTCGCAGGAAATGCAAATTTTTCTAGTTATTATTATTATTCTAGTTGCCACTTTTTTCCCCGTTTTTTGGCACTTAACTACTTCCACAATTTTCAGCCGATTTTCACCATTCAAATTTTAAACTATTCTGCTATTTCTGCTAATGATCGCTATGACTTTTGCTATTTTTTGCTATTATACTTTTTTAAATATTAAGCTTTTTTCCTTTAATTTGTCCCATTGAAATGAATGGAAAACTTCCAAAATTCTGCTAAAACTTGCTTGTTTTTGAAACTTAACTACTTCCTCATACTTTCACCTAGAACAACCATTCAAACTTTAGAATGTTCACAAATTATTGCGCTATTCATGTATGATTCAGCTTTTTCATATCTGTTACCATTTTCATCTTATCCCTCTTCAAGTTTTGAGTTTCATCTTTGTGATTTTTCACAAAATACATGGGTTGTTATGGTTGCTATGCAGTTGGTTCTAAGTGAGCCACAGTACCTTTGGCAATTTTCTCTTCATGTCCGAACAACTTCTTGCTACTTGCTCAATTTTCACTCAACTCCCACAAATTATACATCAAAACGTAGGTATTTTTGCTGGCTTTCAGAAAATGTCACTATCATTGCTGTGGAATTTATAGAATTTTGGCAAATCTCCTCAGACCAACACAAAGTTGGAAAACTCTCCATAGAAAGTCAATGGAGAGTTTGTTCAAAATCACCGCTTGATTTCTGTAATGAGAGGCATATTCGAATCGTCATATCTCCTTAACGAAGCGACGTTAAGACATGAGGCTTGTGCCAATATATCTTCAGACACTCCTGACGCTCACAATTCAAGAATTATTTTCTCACCTATTACCGTTCTGAGATGAGTTAGACTTGTTTGAAGGTAGGAAATTCGTCCTTCGCTCAGATTTCTTCAGATTTCAAACTCTGGAAATGAACCACTTTTATCTCTCGTCATATCTTTTTAATGGATTTACACAGAGACCTGAAAATTTCCATGACTGTTCACCAATGCCTGCTGTCTCTTACGGTGAAAGAATGATATCGATACTCCAAATAGATTTAGAGTTAGAAAGCGTTGTTTGAGGGCAAGTCAAGGCAGTTTTTGCTTCGCCTCTACTCAGTTATGGTGCATTATAAGTCAAATATCTTTATTAATTCATATTTTAATGATAAATTGTCAACACTTTAAGATTCCCCCATCTCTTCTGAACAAAACGGTGTAAGAATGACCGTTCTAGCCCCTACGGTTAGGAAATTATGGTCATTTGTTTGAGTTTAGTCCTCACTATGAGAAATAGACTGCAAAAATCCTGTCTCTCTGCTGTGTGTGTAAAAACGGCTGCACCTGTTTTGGCGGGAAAAAAGTACACAGCCTCTCTGATTGGTGGATTCAAATTTAGCAGCTCCCAGGCTGCTTGACTGACCTAGAAACTGGCTTCTCTCTCTTTCTGTGTGTGTTATAGTATTTCTAAATCATAGTATTTCTGCTTTTTATACGATTTCTGCTAAATGATAGTATTTCTGCTTTTTATAGGATTTGTGCTTAATATAGTAGTTCTGATTTTTATAGTATTTGTGCTTAATATAGTATTTCTACTAAATTATAGTATTTCTGCTTTTTATAGGATTTCTGCTAAATTATATCATTTCTGCTTTTTATAGGATTCGTGCTTAATATAGTATTTCTGCTAAATTATAGTATTTCTGCTTTTTAAGGTATTTCTGCTTTTGATAGTATTTCTGCTTAATATAGTATTTCTGCTAAATTATAGTATTTCTGCTACATTATAATATTTCTGCTTTTTATAAGATTTGTCTTTAATATAGGATTTGTGCTTAATATAGTATTTGTGCTAAATTATAGTATTTCTGCTAAATTATAGTATTTCTGCTTTTTATAGGATTTGTGCTTAATATAGTATTTATGCTAAATCATAGTATTTCTGCTTTTTATAGGATTTGTGCTTAATATAGTATTTCTGCTAAATTATAGTATTTCTGCTTTTTATAGTATTTCTGCTAAATTATATCATTTCTGCTTTTTATAGGATTCGTGCTTAATATAGGATTTCTACTAAATTATAGTATTTCTGCTTTTTATAGTATTTGTGCTAAAACATAGTATTTCTACTAAATGTAGTATTTATTCTTAATCATACTATTTCTATATATTACTGCCAGGTCCCCAGGCAGCCAATCCTCTGTGAGGACTGAGACATTCAAATTCACAAATAAGAGCCTGCACGGCTTCCCAGCCAGCCAATCATATCTGAGGGCTCAGGCATTCAAATTTGCATATTGGGGCCTTCACGGCTTGTACGCCAGCCAATCCTATCTGAGGTCTGCCGTTTCTTCTCTCGTCATATCTCAGCGAAGGTTGTACAAAGAGCAATGAAAATCGCAGTCAAAGTACACCAAAGTCCGCTGATTCACCCAGTACAAGAATTATGTTTCTAGTCCACCTAGTTTTTGAGTTACACAACATTTTGTAACTCCATAAAACGGCGTTTTTCGCCTCTCACCGTGAGCTAATTCTGACTGCTCATCACCCGGTTTTCCAGGGGCCTGCTCTCTTTCCCAGTGGCGCAGTTGGTAATGACACGGTTCTGTAACCGAAAGGTCGTGGGTTCAAATCCACCTTGGTCAACATGTTTTTTTCCCTACAAATTAATACACTATCACAGACCAGTAATTCATATTCATCATTTATTACAATTCTGCAAACTTTTATCATTTTACCAGCTTTTCTAATATGGACCTCACATTCTTGTTAACACTCCATGGCACAAATACTGTTCCCTTTAGGCTCTGTGTATGTGTGTGTGTGTGTATCAATATTTCTCCCATTTTGAAGTATTACTCCACCATAATTGTATTTCTGTTAAATCAAAGTACTTTTACTATATCTTAGTACTTCTGCTCAATTATAGTATTTCTGCTAAATCATAGTATTTTTGCCAAATCATGGTTTTTGTGCCAAATCATAACATTTGTGTTATGTTATAGTATTACTACTAAGTGGAGGAATTTCTGTCATGTTACAGTATATGTGCTGATTACAGTATTTCTGCTAAATCATATTATTTCTACTATATTATATTTTTCTTTCTAAATATAGCATTTCTGCTATATAATTGTATTTCTGCTATGTTATAATATTTGTGCTAAAGCAGAGTATTTGTGCTGAAACATAGTATTTCTGCCAAATGATAGTATTTCTGCCAAATGATAGTATTTCTGTCAAATTATAGTATTTGTGCTTTTTATAGTATTTCTACTTTTTATAGGATTTGTGCTTAATATAGTATTTGTGCTTAATATAGTATTTCTGCTAAATTATAGTATTTCTGCTTTTTATAGGATTTGTGCTTAATACACTATTTCTGCTAAATTATAGTATTTCTGCTTAATATAGTATTTGTGCTAAATTATAGTATTTATGCTTTTTATAATATTTCTGCTTATTATAGGATTTGTGCTTAATATAGTATTTGTGCTTAATATACTATTTCTGCTAAATTATAGTATTTCTGTTTTTTATACTATTTCTGCTTTTTATAGTATTTGTGCTAAAACATAGTATTAATTTAAAATTACAATATTCATAGTTCATCACAGTATTTCTGCTATGTTGTACTATTTTTCTAAATCATAGTGTTTCTGTAATGTTTAAGTATTTTTGGCTAAATATATTCTTTCTGTTATCTTATACTATTTCTCCTAAATTCTTGTATATTTGAGAAGTTATCATGTTTCTGCTAAGTTACAATATTTCTGCCAAGTTCTGCTATGCTATTGTATTTCTGCCAAGTATTATGTTTCCTCTAAGTTATTACTTTTTAGCAAAGTTCCTTTGCTTCTGCAAAGTTTTTACAATTTCTGCAACTTTTCAGCTTTTTCAGCTAGTTTTTGCAGACAGCTTCAGCTTTAAAGCATCCACACTGCATTTTCGCAGGAAATGCAAATTTTTCTAGTTATTATTATTATTCTAGTTGCCACTTTTTGTACGTTTTTTGGCACTTAACTACTTCCACAATTTTCAGCCGATTTTCACCGTTCAAATTTTAAACTATTCTGCTATTTCTGCTAATGATCGCTATGACTTTTGCTATTTTTTGCTATTATACTTTTTAAAATATTAAGCTTTTTTCCTTTAATTTGTCCCATTGAAATGAATGGAAAACTTCCACAATTCTGCTAAAACTTGCTTGTTTTTGAAACTTAACTACTTCCTCATACTTTCACCTAGAACAACCATTCAAACTTTAAAATGTTCACAAATTATTGGGCTATTCATGTATGATTCAGCTTTTTCAAATCTGTTACCATTTTCATCTTATCCCTCTTCAAGTTTTGAGTTTCATCTTTGTGATTTTTCACAAAATACATGGGTTGTTATGGTTGCTATGCTGTTGGTTCTAAGTGAGCCGCTGTACCTTTGGCAATTTTCTCTTCATGTCCGAACAACTTCTGGCTACTTGCTCAATTTTCACTCAACTCCCACAAATTATACATCAAAATGTAGGTATTTTTGCTGGCTTTCAGAAAATGTCACTATCATTGTTGTGGAATTTATAGAATTTTGGCAAATCTCCTCAGACCAACACAAAGTCTGAAAACTCTCCATAGAAAGTCAATGGAGAGTTTGTTCAAAATCACCGCTGGATTTCTCTAATGAGAGGCATATTCAAATCATCATATCTCCTTAACGAAGCGAAGTTAAAACATGAGGCTTGTCCCAGTATATCTTCAGACACTCCTGACGCTCACAATTCAAGAATTTTTTTCTCACCTATTACCGTTCTGAGATGAGTTAGACTTGTTTGAGGGTAGGTAATTCGTTCTTCGCTCAGATTTCTTCAGATTTCAAACTCTGGAAATGAGCCACTTTTTTCTCTCGTCATATCTTTTTGATAGATTTCCACAAAGACCTGAAAATTTCCATGGTTGTTCACCAAAGCCTGCTGTCTCTTACGGTGAAAAAATGATATCGATACTCCAAATAGATTTAGAGTTAGAAAGCGTTGTTTGAGGGCAAGTCAAGGCAGTTTTCGCTTAGCCTCTACTCAGTTATGGTGCATTACAAGTCAAATATCTTTAATAATTCATATTTTAATGATAAATTGTCAACACTTGAAGATTCCCCCATCTCTTCTGAACAAAACGGTGTAAGAATGACCATTCTAGCCCCTACGGTTAGAAAATTATAGCCATTTGTTTGGAGGGTAGTCGTCACAATGAGAAATAGACTGCAAAATCCTGTCTCTCTGCAGCGTGTGTAAAAACAGCTGCACCTGTTTTGGCGGGAAAATGTACACAGCATCTCTGATTGGTGGATTCAAATCCAGCAGCTCCCAGGCTGCTTGACTGATCTACAAAGTTGCTTCTCTCTCTTTCTGTGTGTGTTATAGTATTTCTAAATTATAGTATTTCTGCTTTTTATAGTATTTCTGCTAAATTATAGCATTTCTGCTTTTTATAGTATTTCTGCTTTTTATAGTATTTCTGCTAAATTATAGTATTTCTGCTTTTTATACTATTTCTACTTTTTACAGGATTTCTGCTTAATATAGTATTTCTGCTAAATTGTAGTATTTCTGCTTTTTATAGTATTTCTGCTAAATTATAGTATTTCTGCTTTTTATAGTATTACTGCTTTTTGTACTATTTCTGCTTAATATAGTATTTCTGCTAAATTAGAGTATTTCTTCTTTTTATAGTATTTCTGCTAAATTATAGTATTTCTGCTTTTTATAGTATGTGTGCTAAAACATAGTATTTCTACTAAATGTAGTATTTATGCTTAATCATACTATTTCTATATATTACTGCCAGGTCCCCAGGCAGCCAATCCTCTGTGAGGACTGAGACATTTAGCCCTGAAATTTACATATCAGGGCCTGCACGGCTTCCCAGACAGCCAATCATATCTGAGGTGTGCCGTTTCTTCTCTCGTCATATCTCCGTGATGGTTGTACAAAGAGCAATGAAAATCGCAGTCAAGGTACACCAAAGTCCGCTGATTCACCCAGTACAAGAATTATGCTTCTAGTCCACCTAGTTTTTGAGTTACACGACGTTTTGTAACTCCAAAAAACTGCGTTTTTCGCCTCCCACCGCGATCTAATTCTGACTGCTCATCACCCTGTTTTCCAGGCACCCGCTCTCTTTCCCAGTGGTGCAGTTGGTAATGACACGGGTCTGCAAGCCAAAGGTCGTGGGTTCAATCCCAACTTGGTCAACATGTTTTTTTCCCCTACAAATTAATACACTATCACAGACCAGTAATTCATATTCATCATTTATTACAATTCTGCAAACTTTTATCATTTTACCAGCTTTTCTAATATGGACCTCACATTCTTGTTAACACTCCATGGCACAAATACTGTTCCCTTTAGGCTCTGTGTATGTGTGTGTATATCAATATTTCTCCCATTTTAAAGTATTACTCCTCCATAATTGTATTTCTGTTAAATCAAAGTACTTTTACTACATCTTAGTACTTCTGCTCAATCATAGTATTTCTGCTAAATCATAGTATTTTTGCCAAATCATGGTTTTTGTGCCAAATCATAACATTTGTTTTATGTTATAGTATTACTACTAAGTGGAGGAATTTCTGTCATGTTACAGTATATGTGCTGATTACAGTATTTCTGCTAAATCATAGTATTTCTACTATATTATATTTTTCTTTCTAAATATAGCATTTCTGCTATATAATTGTATTTCTGCTATGTTATAATATTTGTGCTAAACCAGAGTATTTGTGCTGAAACATAGTATTTCTGCCAAATGATAGTATTTCTTTCAAATTATAGTATTTGTGCTAAAACAAAGTATTCATTTAAAATTACAATATTCATAGTTGATCACAGTGTCTCTGGTAAATCACAGTATTTCTGCTATGTTGTACTATTCTTCTAAATCATAGTGTTTCTGTAATGTTTAAGTATTTTTGGCTAAATATATTTTTTCTGTTATCTTATACTATTTCTCCTAAATTCTTGTATATTTGAGAAGTTATTATGTTTCTGGTAAGTTACAATATTTCTGCCAAGTTCTGCTATGCTATTGTATTTCTGCCAAGTATTATGTTTCCTCTAAGATATTGCAGTTCTGCTAAGTTATTACTTTTTAGCAAAGTTCCTTTGCTTCTGCAAAGTTTTTACAATTTCTGCAACTTTTCAGCTTTTTCAGCTAGTTTTTGCAGACAGCTTCAACTTTAAAGCATCCACACTGCATTTTCGCAGGAAATGCAAATTTTTCTAGTTATTCTTCTAGTTGCTTCCGTACACTTTTTGGACCTTAACTACTCCCTCAGTTTTTGTGCTATTTGCACCGTTCAAATCTTAAAAAATTCTGCTCTTTCTGCTAATGCCGGCTATGACTTTTGGTGCTCATAACTTCTATACTTTTTGAGATATTGAATTTTTTTTGCAATATTTTTTGCCCTTTTCTGCCACATTATCAGTGGCCTCACTGATTTTCCTTGCCGGGTTGACCTGTGTTTTAGCTCAGTGAGATGAGCATCCGTTCTCAGACTGGGAGGCCCGGGTTCAAATCCTGCTTATGGCAAAATTTCATTCAGTTAACAATTAAACGTTTTTAACTCTTTTCAGCAGAAATTCTACTGATTGAACTCTTTTCAGCAGAATTTTGAATTTTTTGACTACTTTTCAGTAGAAATCCCAGCTTTTTCAGCTGTTTTCAGCAAAAACCTCTTTTCAGCAGAATTCTGCTCATTCACCTCTTTTCAGCAGAAATTCTGCTGATTGAACTCTTTTCAGCAGAATTTTCACAATTTTCACCTCTTTTAAGCCTAAATTCTGCTTATTCACCTCTTCTGCAAAATTTTCAGCCTTTTCACCTCTTTTCAGCACAAATCTCAGCTGTTTTCAGAAAAAGCTCTTTTGAGCAGAAATTCTTCTGATTCATCTCTTTTCAGCGCAACTTTCTGCTTCTTTACCTCTTTTCAGCAGAAATTCTGCTGATTCACCTCTTTTCTGCAAAGTTTTCAGCCTTTTCACCTCCTCACCACCTTTCAACTTTTTCAGCTTTTTTCAGCAGACATCTTCAGCGTTAAGGCATCCACACAGCATTTTCGCAGGAAATGCAAATTTTTCTAGTTGTGTGGATGCCTGAAAGGGCATCCACACTATTGAGATCCTGTTTCTCTTTCTTCTTTATTCTACTTTATTCAAGTTGCTTCCGTACGTTTTTTGGCGCTTAACTACTCCCTCAGTTTTCAGCCGATTTTCTCAGTTCAAACTCTAAACTGTTCTGCTATTTCTGCTAATGTGGGCTATATCTTTTGGTGTTTATTACTATTATACTTTTTAAAATATTACACTTTTTTCCTTTAATTTGTCCCATTGAAATGAATGGGAAACTTCCACAATTCTGCTAAAACTTGCTTGTTTTTGAAACTTAACTACATGCTCATACTTTCACGTAGAAACTCCATTCAAACTTTAAAACGTTCTCAAATGATTGGGCTATTCCTGTGTGATTCAGCTTTTTCATATCTGTTACCGTTTTCATTTAATGCCTCTTTAAGTTTTCAGTTGCAGATTTGTGATTTTTCAGAAAATACATGCGTTGCTATGGTTGCTATGCAATTAACTCAGAATGAGCACTGGTGCGTTCTGAATTTTCTCTTCATGTCTGAACAACTTCTTGCTACTCGCTCAATTTCCACTCATCCCCCACAAATTATACATCAAAACGTAGGTATTTTTGCTGGCTTTAAGATAGTGTCACTATAATTATCGTGCGAGTTAGGGTTTTTTCACAATTTGCCTCGAAGTGACACGAAGTCTAAAAACTCCCCATTCAAAGTCTATGGGGAGGTTGTGAAACTCAGAGCTGAAATACTGAAACTGAAGGCATTTTCAAATCGTCATATCTCCTTAACAAAGCAAAGTTAAGACATGAGGCTTGTGCCAATTCATCTTCAGACACTGCTGACACTCACGGTCGAAGCAGTTTTTACAGTCATCTTACCGTTGAGCCATAAATTACGTTTGTTTGAGGAGTGGAAATCTGTCCTCCTCTCAGTTTTCAAACTCCGAAAATGAAGCCGTTTCTTCTCTCGTCATATCTCCGCGACGGAAGTACAAAGAGCTATGTAAATCGCAGTCAAAGTTCACCAAAGTCCGCTGATTCACCCAGTGCATGAATTATGTTTCTAGTCCACCTAGTTTTTGAGTTACACGACGTTTTGTAACTCCAAAAAACGATGTTTTTCGCTTCTTACCGCGATCTAATTCTAACTGCTCATGAGCCTGTTTTCCAAGTGCCCGCTCTCTTTCCCAGTGGCGCAGTAGGTAATGACACGCGTTTGAAGCCCAAAGGTCGTGTGTTCAATTCCACCTAATCCACATGTTTTTTTCACTACAAATTAATACACTGTCACAGACCAGTAATTCATATTCATCATTTATTACAATTCTGCAAAGTTTTATGATTTTGGCTGCTTTCCTAATATGGACCTCAGATTCTTTTTAACGCTCCATTGCAGAAATACATACAAGTACACAGCCTGATGAAGCAGACAGAAGAAGTACCTCTGATTGGTTCAGCATTATCACCTCCTATCAGCACAAATCTCAGCTGTTTTCAGAAAAAACTCGTTTGAGCAGAAATTCTGCTGATTTATCTCTTTTGAGCAGAAATTCTGCTGATTCATTTCTTTTCAGCAGAATTTTAAATTTTTTCACCACTTTTGAGCACAAATCCCAGCTTTTTCAGCTGTTTTCAGCAAAATCCTCTTTTGAGCACAAATTCTGCTGATTGAACTCTTTTCAGCAGAATTTTCAGAATTTTCACCTCTTTTCAGCCCAAATTCTGCTTATTCACCTCTTCTGCAAAATATTCAGCCTTTTCACCTGTTTTCAGCAGAAATTCTGCTCATTCACCTCTTTTCAGCGCAATTTTCTGCTTCTTTCCATCTTTTCTGCAGAAATTCTGCTCATTGAACTCTTTTCAGCAAAATTTTCAGCCTTTTCACCTCTTATCAGCACAAATCTCAGCTGTTTACAGAAAAAACTCTTTTGAGCACAAATTCTGCTGATTCATCTCTTTTCAGTGCAACTTTCTTCCTTCTTTCCATCCTTTCTGCAGAAATTCTGCTAATTCAACTCTTTTCAGCAAAATTGTCAGCCTTTTCACCTCTTATCAGCACAAATCTCAGCTGTTTTCAGAAAAAACTCTTTTGAGCACAAATTCTGCTGATTCATCTCTTTTCAGCAGAAATTCTTCTGATTCACCTCTTTTCTGCAAAGTATTCAGACTTTTCACCTCTTATCAGCACAAATCTCAGCTGTTTTCAGAAAAAACTCTTTTGAGCAGAAATTCTGCTGATTCATCTCTTTTCAGCGCAACTTTCTGCTTCTTTCCATCCTTTCTGCAGAAATCATGCCCATTCAACTATTTTCAGTAAAATTTTCAGCCTTTTACACCTCTTATCAGCACAAATTTCAGCTGTTTTCAGAAAAAACTCTTTTGAGCAGAAATTCTGCGCATTCACCTCTTTTTTGCAAAGTTTTCAGCCTTTTCACTCTTCTCAGCAGCTTCTGCTCATTTCAACAGAATTGTCAGTCTCTCCACCTCTCCTTTGTGAGAGTGAGTTTGGCTCATCGAGATGACTAGCTGCCTTGAAACCAAAAGGGCCAGGTTCAAATCCTACTCAGGGCAACACTTTATTTGAACTTTTTCAGCTTTTTTCAGCACACATCTTCAGCGTTAAGGCATCCACACAGCATTTTCGCAGGAAATGCAATTTTTTCTAGTTGTGTGGATGCTTTAAGGCATCCACACTATTGTTTTCCTGTTTCTCTTTATTCTTTATTATTCTAGTTGCCACTTTTTTTTACGTTTTTTGGCACTTAACTAGTCCCACAATTTTCAGCCGATTTTCACCATTCAAATTTTAAACTATTCTGCTATTTCTGCTAATGCGGGCTATGACTTTTGCTATTTTTTGCTGTTATACTTTTTAAAATATTAAGCTTTTTTCCTTTAATTTGTCCCATTGAAATGAATGGAAAACTTCCAAAATTCTGCTAAAACTTGCTTGTTTTTGAAACTTAACTACTTCCTCATACTTTCACATAGAAACTCCATTTAAACTTTAAAATGCTCACAAATAATTGGGGTATTCATGTATGATTCAGCTTCTTCATATCTGTTACCGTTTTCATCTTATCCCTCTTTAAGTTTTGAGTTTCATCTTTGTGATTTTTCACAAAATACATGGGTTGTTATGGTTGCTATGCAGTTGGTTCTAAGTGAGGCACTGTAAGTTTCGCAGTCTTCTCTTCATGTCCGAACAACTTCTTGCTACTTGCTCAATTTTCACTCAACTTCCACAAATTATACATCAAAACGTAGGTATTTTTGCTGGCTTTCAGAAAATGTCACTATCATTGTTGTGGGATTTATAGAATTTTGGCAAATCTCCTCAGACCAACATAAAGTCTCAAAACTCTCCATAGAAAGTCAATGGAGAGTTTGTTCAAAATCACCGCTGGATTTCTCTAATGAGAGGCATTTTCGAATCGTCATATCTCCTTAACGAAGCGAAGTTAAGACATGAGGCTTGTGCCAATATATCTTCAGACTCTCCTGACGCTCACAATTCAAGAAGTTTTTTCTCACCTATTACCATTTGGCCATGAATTACGTTTGTTTGAGGGTAGGAAATTCGTCCTTCGCTCAGATTTCTTCAGATTTCAAACTCTGGAAATGAGCCACTTTTTCTCTCGTCATATCTTTTTGATAGATTTCCACAAAGACCTGAAAATTTCCATGGTTGTTCACCAAAGCCTGCTGTCTCTTACGGTGAAAGAATGATATCAATACTCCAAATAGATTTAGAGTTAGAAAGCGTTGTTTGAGGGCAAGTCAAGGCAGTTTTCGCTTAGCCTCTACTCAGTTATGGTGCATTACAAGTCAAATATCTTTAATAATTCATATTTTAATGATAAATTGTCAACACTTGAAGATTCCCCCATCTCTTCTGAACAAAACGGTGTAAGAATGACCATTCTAGCCTCTACGGTTAGGAAATTATGACAATTTGTTTGGAGGGTAGTCCTTACAATTAGAAATAGACAGCAAAAATCCTGTCTCTCTGCTGCGTGTGTAAAAACGGCTGCACCTGTTTTGGCGGGAAAATGTACACAGCATCTCTGATTGGTGGATTCAAATCCAGCAGCTCCCAGGCTGCTTGACTGATCTACAAAGTTGCTTCTCTCTCTTTCTGTGTGTGTTATAGTATTTCTAAATCATAGTATTTCTGCTTTTTATAGTACTTCTTCTTTTTATAGTATTTCTGCTTAATATAGTATTTCTGCTAAATTATAGTATTTCTGCTTAATCATACTATTTCTATATATTACTGCCAGGTCCCCAGGCAGCCAATCCTCTGCGAGGACTTAGACATTCAAATTTACAAATCAGAGCCTGCACGGCTTCCCAGCCAGCCAATCATATCTGAGGGCTCAGGCATTCAAATTTGCATATTGGGGCCTTCACGGCTTGTAAGCCAGCCAATCATATCTGAGGTCTGCCGTTTCTTCTCTCGTCATATCTCAGTGACGGATGTACAAAGAGCAATGAAAATCGCAGTCAAAGTACACCAAAGTCCGCTGATTCACCCAGTACAAGAATTATGCTTCTAGTCCACCTAGTTTTTGAGTTACACAACGTTTTGTAACTCCAAAAAACCGCGTATTTCGCCTCTCACCGTGATCTAATTCTGACTGCTCATCACCCTGTTTTCCAGGGGCTTGCTCTCTTTCCCAGTGGCGCAGTTGGTAATGACACGGGTCTGAAAGCCAAAGGTCGTTGGTTCGATTCAACCTTGGTCAACATGTTTTTTTCCCTACAAATTAATACACTATCACAGACCAGTAATTCATATTCATCATTTATTACAATTCTGCAAACTTTTATCATTTTACCAGCTTTTCTAATATGGACCTCACATTCTTGTTAACACTCCATGGCACAAATACTGTTCCCTTTAGGCTCTGTGTATGTGTGTGTGTATCAATATTTATCCCATTTTAAAGTATTACTCCTCCATAATTGTATTTCTGTTAAATCAAACGACTTTTACTACATCTTAGTACTTCTGCTCAATCATAGTATTTCTGCTAAATCATAGTATTTTTGCCAAATCATGGTTTTTGTGCCAAATCTTACCATTTGTGTTATGTTATAGTATTACTACTATGTGGAGGAATTTCTGTCATGTTACAGTATATGTACTGATTACAGTATTTCTGCTAAATCATGTTATTTCTACTATATTATATTTTTCTTTCTAAATATAGCATTTCTGCTATATAATTGTATTTCTACTATGTTATTTGTGCTAAACAAGAATATTTGTGCTGAAACATAGTATTTCTGCCAAATGATAGTATTTCTGTCAAATTATAGTATTTGTGCTTTTTATAGTATTTCTACTTTTTATAGAATTTGTGCTTAATATAGTATTTCTGCTTAATATAGTATTTGTGCTAAATTATAGTATTTCTGCTTTTTATAGTATTTCTGCTTTTTATAGTATTTCTGCTTTTTATAGGATTTGTGCTTAATATAGTATTTGTGCTTAATATAGTATTTCTGCTAAATTATAGTATTTCTGCTTTTTATACTATTTCTGCTTTTTATAGTATTTGTGCTAAAACATAGTATTAATTTAAAATTACAATATTCATAGATCATCACAGTGTCTCTGGTAAAACACAGTATTTCTGCTATGTTGTACTATTTTTCTAAATCATAGTGTTTCTGTAATGTTTAAGTATTTTGGCTAAATATATTCTTTCTGTTATCTTATACTATTTCTCCTAAATTCTTGTATTTTTGAGAAGTTATCATGTTTCTGGTAAGTTGCAATATTTCTACCAAGTTCTGCTTTGATATTGTATTTCTGCCAAGTATTTTGTTTCCTCTAAGATATTAGAGTTCTGCCAAGTTATTACATTTTAGCAAAGTTCTTTTGCTTCTGCAAAGTTTTTACAATTTCTGCAACTTTTCAGCTTTTTCAGGTAGTTTTTGCAGACAGCTTCAGCTTTAAAGCATCCACACTGCATTTTCGCAGGAAATGCAAAATTTTTCTAGTTCTTTATTGTGTGGATGCTTTAAGGCATCCACACTATTGTTTTCCTGTTTCTCTTTATTGTGTGGATGCCTGAAAGGGCATCCACACTATTGAGATCCTGTTTCTCTTTCTTCTTTATTCTACTTTATTCTAGTTGCTTCCGTACGTTTTTTGGCGCTTAACTACTCCCTCAGTTTTCAGCCGATTTTTTCAGTTCAAACTCTAAACTGTTCTGCTATTTCTGCTAATGTGTGCTATATCTTTTGGTGTTTATTACTATTATACTTTTTAAAATATTACACTTTTTTCCTTTAATTTGTCCCATTGAAATGAATGGGAAACTTCCACAATTCTGCTAAAACTTGCTTGTTTTTGAAACTTAACTACATGCTCATACTTTCACGTAGAAACTCCATTCAAACTTTAAAACGTTCTCAAATGATTGGGCTATTCTTGTGTGATTCAGCTTTTTAATATCTGTTACCGTTTTCATTTAATGCCTCTTTAAGTTTTCAGTTGCAGATTTGTGATTTTTCAGAAAATACATGCGTTGCTATGGTTGCTATGCAATTAACTCAGAGTGAGCACTGGTGCGTTCTGAATTTTCTCTTCATGTCTGAACAACTTCTTGCTACTCGCTCAATTTCCACTCATCCCCCACAAATTATACATCAAAACGTAGGTATTTTTGCTGGCTTTAAGACAGTGTCACTATAATTATCGTGCGAGTTACGTTTTTTTCACAATTTGCCTCGAAGTGACACAAAGTCTAAAAACTCCCCATTCAAAGTCTATGGGGAGGTTGTGAAACTCAGAGCTGAAATACTGAAACTGAAGGCATTTTCAAATCGGACCTACAAAGTTGCTTCTCTCTCCCTCTGTGTGTGTGTGTGTGTGTGTATTTCTGCTTTTTATAGTATTTCTGCTTTTTATAGTATTTCTGCTTTTTATAGTATTTCTGCTTTTTATAGTATTTCTACTTTTTATAGGATTTCTGCTTAATATAGTATTTCTACTTAATATAGTATTTCTGCTTTTTATAGGAATTGTGCTTAATATAGGATTTCTGCTTAATATAGTATGTCTGCTTAATATAGGATTTCTGCTCAATTATAGTATTTCTGCTCAATTATAGTATTTCTACTAAATTATAGTATTTCTGCTAAATTATAGTATTTCTGCTTAATATAGTATTTCTACTAAATTATAGTATTTCTGCTAAATTATAGTATTTCTGCTTTTTATAATATTTCTGCTTAATATAGTATTTCTGCTAAATTATATTATTTCTGCTTAATATAGTATTTCTGCTAAATTATAGTATTTCTGCTTTTTATAGGATTTCTGCTTAATATAGGATTTCTGCTTAATATAATAAGTCTGCTTAATATAGGATTTCTGCTAAATTATACTATTTCTGCTTTTTATAGGTTTTGTGCTTATTATAGTATTTGTGCTTAATATAGTATTTCTGCTTAATTATAGTATTTCTGCTAAATTAAAGTATTTCTGCTTTTTATAGTATTTCTGCTTAATATAGTATTTCTGCTTAATATAGTATTTCTGATTTTTATAGTATTTCTGCTTAATATAGTATTTCTGCTAAATTATAGTATTTCTGCTTTTTATAGTATTCGTGCTAAAACATAGTATTTCTACTAAATGTAGTATTTATGCTTGATCATACTATTTCTATATATTACTGACATGTCCCCAAGCAGCCAATCCTCTGTGACGACTGAGACATTCAAATTTACAAATCAGGGCCTGCACGGCTTCCCAGCCAGCAAATCATATCTGAGGTGTTCCGTTTCTTCTCTCATCATATCTCCTCGACGGTTGTACAAAGAGCAATGGAAATCGCAGTCAAGGTACACCAAAGTCCGCTGATTCACCCAGTACAATAATTATACTTCTAGTCCACCTAGTTTTTGAGTTACGCGACGTTTTGTAACTCCAAAAAACGCAGTTTTTCGCCTCTCACCGTGATCTAATTCTGACTGCTCATGACCCTGTTTTCCAAGCGCCTTTTCTCTTTCCCAGTGGCGCAGTTGGTAATGACAGGGGTCTGCAACCAAAAGGTCGTGGGTTCGATTCCACCTTGATCAACATGTTTTTCTCCCTACAAATTAATACACTATCACAGACCAGTAATTCATATTGTTTATTTATTACAATTCTGCAAACTTTTATCATTTTACCAGCTTTTCTAATATGGACCTCATATTCTTGTTAAAACTCCATGGCACAAATACTGTTCCCTTTAGGCTCTGTGTATCTGTGTGTGTATCAATATTTCTCCCATTTTAAAGTACTACTCCTCCATAATTGTATTTCTGTTAAATCAAAATACTTTTTCTACATCTTAGTACTTCTGCTCAATCATAGTATTTTTGCAAAATCATGGTTTTTGTGCCAAATCATAACATTTGTGTTATGTTATAGTATTACTACTAAGTGGAGGAATTTCTGTCATGTTACAGTATATGTGCTGATTACAGTATTTCTACTAAATCATATTATTTCTACTATATTATATTTTTCTTTCTAAATATAGCATTTCTGCTATATAATTGTATTTCTGCTATGTTATAATATTTGTGCTAAACCAGAGTATTTGTGCTGAAACATAGTATTCTGCCAAATGATAGTATTTCTGTCAAATTATAGTATTTGTGCTAAAACATAGAATTAATTTAAAATTACAATATTCATAGTTCATCATAGTGTCTCTGGTAAATCACAGTATTTCTGCTATGTTGTACTATTTTTCTTAATCATAGTGTTTCTGTAATGTTTAAGTATTTTTGGCTAAATATATTCTTTCTGTTATCTTATACTATTTCTCCTAAATTCTTGTATATTTGAGAAGTTATCATGTTTCTGGTAAGTTACAATATTTCTGCCAATTTCTGCTATGCTATTGTATTTCTGCCAAGTATTATGTTTCCTCTAAGATATTGCAGTTCTGCTAAGTTATTACTTTTTAGCAAAGTTCCTTTGCTTCTGCAAAGTTTTTACAATTTCTGCAACTTTTCAGCTTTTTCAGCTACGTTTTGCAGACAGCTTCAGCTTTAAAGCATCCACACTGCATTTTCGCAGGAAATGCAAATTTTTCTAGTTGTGTGGATGCTTTAAGGCATCCACACTATTGTTTTCCTGTTTCTCTTTATTCTTTATTATTGTGTGGATGCTTTAAGGCATCCACACTATTGTTTTCCTGTTTCTCTTTATTCTTTATTATTATTATTCTAGTTGCGTTCCGTACGTTTTTTGCCGTTGAACTACTTCCACAATTTTTGTGCTATTTTCACCATTCAAATTTTAAACTATTCTGCTATTTCTGCTAATGATGGCTATATCTTTTGGTATTTTTTGCTATTATACTTTTTAAAATATTAAGCTTTTTTCCTTTAATTTGTCCCATTGAAATGAATGGGAAACTTCCGCAATTATGCAAAAATTTGCTTGTTTTTGAAACTTAACTACTTCCTCATATTTTCACTTAGAACAACCATTCAAACTTTAAAATGTTCTCCAATTATTGGGCTATTCAGCTATGAATCAGCTTTTTCAAATCTTTTACCATTTTATTTTTATCCCTCTTAAAGTTTTGAGTTGCAAAATTGTGATTTTTCAGAAAATACATGCGTTGTTATGGTTGCTATGCACTTGGTTCTAAGTGAGACACTTTAGGTTTCGCAGTCTTCTCTTCATGTCCGAACAACTTCTTGCTACTTGCTCAATTTTCACTCAACTTCCACAAATTATACATCAAAACGTAGGTATTTTTGCTGGCTTTCAGAAAATGTCACTATCATTGTTGTGGGATTTATAGAATTTTGGCAAATCTCCTCAGACCAGCACAAAGTCTAAAAACTCTCCATAGAAAGTCAATGGAGAATTTGTTCAAAATCACCGCTGGATTTCTCTAATGAGAGGCATTTTCGAATCGTCATATCTCCCCAACAAAGCAAAGTTAAACATGAGGCTTGTCCCAGTATATCTTCAGACACTCCTGACGCTCACAATTCAAGAATTATTTTCTCACCTATTACCGTTCTGAGATGAGTTAGACTTGTTTGGGGGTAGGAAATTCGTCCTTCGCTCAGATTTCTTCAGATTTCAAACTCTGGAAATGAGGCAATTTTTTCTCTCGTCATATCTTTTTTTTGGATTTCCACAGAGACCTGAAAATTTCCATGACTGTTCACCAAAGCCTACTGTCTCTTACGGTGAAAGAATGATATCGATACTCCAAATAGATTTAGAGTTAGAAAGTGTTGTTTGAGGGGAAGTCAAGGCAGTATTCGCTTCGCCTCTACTCAGTTATGGTGCATTAGAAGTCAAATATCTTTAATAATTCATATTTTAATGATAAATTGTCAACACTTGAAGATTCCCCCATCTCTTCTGAACAAAACGGTGTAAGAATGACCGTTCTAGCCCCTACGGTTAGGAAATTATGGTCATTTGTTTGAGTTTAGTCCTCACTATGAGAAATAGACTGCAAAAATCCTGTCTCTCTGCTGTGTGTGTAAAAACGGCTGCACCTGTTTTGGCGGGAAAAAAGTACACAGCCTCTCTGATTGGTGGATTCAAATTTAGCAGCTCCCAGGCTGCTTGACTGACCTAGAAACTGGCTTCTCTCTCTTTCTGTGTGTGTTATAGTATTTCTAAATCATAGTATTTCTGCTTTTTATACGATTTCTGCTAAATGATAGTATTTCTGCTTTTTATAGGATTTGTGCTTAATATAGTAGTTCTGATTTTTATAGTATTTGTGCTTAATATAGTATTTCTGCTTAATATAGTATTTCTACTAAATTATAGTATTTCTGCTTTTTATAGGATTTCTGCTAAATTATATCATTTCTGCTTTTTATAGGATTCGTGCTTAATATAGTATTTCTGCTAAATTATAGTATTTCTGCTTTTTAAGGTATTTCTGCTTTTTATAGTATTTCTGCTTAATATAGTATTTCTGCTAAATTATAGTATTTCTGCTACATTATAATATTTCTGCTTTTTATAAGATTTGTCTTTAATATAGGATTTGTGCTTAATATAGTATTTGTGCTAAATTATAGTATTTATGCTAAATCATAGTATTTCTGCTTTTTATAGGATTTGTGCTTAATATAGTATTTCTGCTAAATTATAGTATTTCTGCTTTTTATAGTATTTCTGCTAAATTATATCATTTCTGCTTTTTATAGGATTCGTGCTTAATATAGGATTTCTACTAAATTATAGTATTTCTGCTTTTTATAGTATTTGTGCTAAAACATAGTATTTCTACTAAATGTAGTATTTATTCTTAATCATACTATTTCTATATATTACTGCCAGGTCCCCAGGCAGCCAATCCTCTGTGAGGACTGAGACATTCAAATTCACAAATAAGAGCCTGCACGGCTTCCCAGCCAGCCAATCATATCTGAGGGCTCAGGCATTCAAATTTGCATATTGGGGCCTTCACGGCTTGTACGCCAGCCAATCCTATCTGAGGTCTGCCGTTTCTTCTCTCGTCATATCTCAGCGAAGGTTGTACAAAGAGCAATGAAAATCGCAGTCAAAGTACACCAAAGTCCGCTGATTCACCCAGTACAAGAATTATGTTTCTAGTCCACCTAGTTTTTGAGTTACACAACATTTTGTAACTCCATAAAACGGCGTTTTTCGCCTCTCACCGTGAGCTAATTCTGACTGCTCATCACCCGGTTTTCCAGGGGCCTGCTCTCTTTCCCAGTGGCGCAGTTAGTAATGACACGGTTCTGTAACCGAAAGGTCGTGGGTTCAAATCCACCTTGGTCAACATGTTTTTTTCCCTACAAATTAATACACTATCACAGACCAGTAATTCATATTCATCATTTATTACAATTCTGCAAACTTTTATCATTTTACCAGCTTTTCTAATATGGACCTCACATTCTTGTTAACACTCCATGGCACAAATACTGTTCCCTTTAGGCTCTGTGTATGTGTGTGTGTGTGTATCAATATTTCTCCCATTTTGAAGTATTACTCCACCATAATTGTATTTCTGTTAAATCAAAGTACTTTTACTATATCTTAGTACTTCTGCTCAATTATAGTATTTCTGCTAAATCATAGTATTTTTGCCAAATCATGGTTTTTGTGCCAAATCATAACATTTGTGTTATGTTATAGTATTACTACTAAGTGGAGGAATTTCTGTCATGTTACAGTATATGTGCTGATTACAGTATTTCTGCTAAATCATATTATTTCTACTATATTATATTTTTCTTTCTAAATATAGCATTTCTGCTATATAATTGTATTTCTGCTATGTTATAATATTTGTGCTAAAGCAGAGTATTTGTGCTGAAACATAGTATTTCTGCCAAATGATAGTATTTCTGCCAAATGATAGTATTTCTGTCAAATTATAGTATTTGTGCTTTTTATAGTATTTCTACTTTTTATAGGATTTGTGCTTAATATAGTATTTGTGCTTAATATAGTATTTCTGCTAAATTATAGTATTTCTGCTTTTTATAGGATTTGTGCTTAATATACTATTTCTGCTAAATTATAGTATTTCTGCTTAATATAGTATTTGTGCTAAATTATAGTATTTATGCTTTTTATAATATTTCTGCTTATTATAGGATTTGTGCTTAATATAGTATTTGTGCTTAATATACTATTTCTGCTAAATTATAGTATTTCTGTTTTTTATACTATTTCTGCTTTTTATAGTATTTGTGCTAAAACATAGTATTAATTTAAAATTACAATATTCATAGTTCATCACAGTATTTCTGCTATGTTGTACTATTTTTCTAAATCATAGTGTTTCTGTAATGTTTAAGTATTTTTGGCTAAATATATTCTTTCTGTTATCTTATACTATTTCTCCTAAATTCTTGTATATTTGAGAAGTTATCATGTTTCTGCTAAGTTACAATATTTCTGCCAAGTTCTGCTATGCTATTGTATTTCTGCCAAGTATTATGTTTCCTCTAAGTTATTACTTTTTAGCAAAGTTCCTTTGCTTCTGCAAAGTTTTTAAAATTTCTGCAAGTTTTCAGCTTTTTCAGCTAGTTTTTGCAGACAGCTTCAGCTTTAAAGCATCCACACTGCATTTTCGCAGGAAATGCAAATTTTTCTAGTTCTTTATTATTATTCTAGTTGCCACTTTTTTTTACGTTTTTTGGCACTTAACTACTTCCACAATTTTCAGCCGATTTTCACCATTCAAATTTTAAACTCTTCTGCTATTTCTGCTAATGCGGGCTATGATTTTTGCTATTTTTTGCTATTATACTTTTTAAAATATTAAGCTTTTTTCCTTTAATTTGTCCCATTGAAATGAATGGAAAACTTCCGCAATTCTGCTAAAACTTGCTTGTTTTTGAAACTTAACTACTTCCTCATACTTTCACCTAGAACAACCATTCAAACTTTAAAATGTTCACAAATTATTGAGCTATTCATGTATGATTCAGCTTTTTCATATCTGTTACTATTTTCATCTTATCCCTCTTTAAGTTTTGAGTTGCAAAATTGTGATTTTTCACAAAATACATGGGTTGTTATGGTTGCTATGCAGTTGGTTCTAAGTGAGCTGCTGTACCTTTGGCAATTTTCTCTTCATGTCCGAACAACTTCTGGCTACTTGCTCAATTTTCACTCAACTTCCACAAATTATACATCAAAACGTAGGTATTTTTGCTGGCTTTCAGAAAATGTCACTATCATTGTTGTGGGATTTATAGAATTTTGGCAAATCTCCTCAGACCAACACAAAGTCTCAAAGCTCTCCATAGAAAGTCAATGGAGAGTTTGTTCAAAATCACCGCTGGATTTCTGTAATGAGAGGCATATTCGAATCGTCATATCTCCTTAAGGAAGCGAAGTTAAGACATGAGGCTTGTGCCAATATATCTTCAGACTCTCCTGACGCTCACAATTCAAGAATTTTTTTCTCACCTATTACCATTTGGCCATGAATTACGTTTGTTTGAGGGTAGGAAATTCGTCCTTCACTCAGATTTCTTCAGATTTCAAACTCTGGAAATGAGCCACTTTTTCTCTCGTCATATCTTTTTGATAGATTTCCACAAAGACCTGAAAATTTCCATGGTTGTTCACCAAAGCCTGCTGTCTCTTACGGTGAAAGAATGATATCAATACTCCAAATAGATTTAGAGTTAGAAAGCGTTGTTTGAGGGCAAGTCAAGGCAGTTTTCGCTTCGCCTCTACTCAGTTATGGTGCATTACAAGTCAAATATCTTTAATAATTCATATTTTAATGATAAATTGTCAACACTTGAAGATTCCCCCATCTCTTCTGAACAAAATGGTGTAAGAACGACCATTCTAGCCCCTACGGTTAGGAAATTATGGCCATTTGTTTGGACGGTAGTCGTCACAATTAGAAATAGACTGCAAAAATTCCTTTCTCTCTGCTGCGTGTGTAAAAACGGCTGCACCTGTTTTGGCGGGAAAATGTACACAGCATCTCTGATTGGTGGATTCAAATCCAGCAGCTCCCAGGCTGCTTGACAGATCTACAAAGTTGCTTCTCTCTCTTTCTGTGTGTGTTATAGTATTTCTAAATCATAGTATTTCTGCTTTTCATAGTATTTCTGCTTTTTATAGTATTTGTGCTTAATATAGTATTTCTGCTTTTTATACTATTTCTGCTTTTTATAGTATTTTTGCTTTTTATAGTATTTGTGCTTAATATAGTATTTCTGCTAAATTATAGTATTTCTGCTTTTTATAGTATTTCTGCTAAATTATAGTATTTCTTCTTTTTATAGTATTTCTGCTTAATATAGTATTTCTGCTAAATTATAGTATTTCTGCTTAATATAGTATTTCTGCTAAATTATAGTATTTCTGCTTAATTATAGTATTTCTGCTTTTTATAGTAATTCTGTTTTTTATAGTATTTCTGCTTAATATAATATTTCTGCTTAATATAATATTTCTGCTAAATTATAGTACTTCTGCTTTTTATAGTGTTTCTGCTTAATATAGTATTTCTGCTAAATTATAGTATTTCTGCTAAATTATAGTATTTCTGCTTAATATAATATTTCTGCTAAATTATAGTATTTGTGCTTAATATAGTTTTTCTGCTTTTTACACTATTTCTGCTTAATATAGTATTTGTGCTTAATATAGCATTTCTGCTAAATTATAGTATTTCTGCTTTTTATATTATTTCTGCTAAATTATAGTATTTCTGCTAAATTATAGTACTTCTGCTTTTCATAGTATTTCTGCTTTTTATAGTATTTGTTCTTAATATAGTATTTCTGCTAAATTATAGTATTTCTGCTTTTTATAGGATTTGTGCTTAATATAGTATTTGTTCTTAATTATAGTATTTCTGCTTTTTATAGTATTTCTGCTAAATTATAGTAATTCTGCTAAATTATATTATTTCTGCTTTTTATAGTATTTCTGCTTAATATAAAATTTCTGCTTAATATAATATTTCTGCTAAATTATAGTATTTCTGCTTTTTATAGTATTTCTGCTTTTTATATTATTTCTGCTTAATATAGTATTTCTGCTAAATTATAGTATTTCTGCTTTTTATACTATTTCTGCTAAATTATAATATTTCTGCTAAATTTTAATATTTCTACTTTTTATAGTATTTCTGCTAAAATATAGTATTTCTGCTTTTTATAGTATTTCTGCTTAATATAGTATTTGTGCTTAATATAGTATTTCTGCTAAATTATAGTATTTCTGGTTTTTATAGTATTTGTGCTAAAACATAGTATTTCTACTAAATGTAGTATTTATGCTTAATCATACTATTTCTATATATCACTGCCAGTTCCCCAGGTAGCCAATCCTCTGTGAGGACTCAGGCATTCAAATTTACAAATCAGGGACAGCACGGCTTCCCAGCCAGCCAATCATATCTGAGGTCTGCCGTTTCTTCTCTCGTCATATCTCAGCGACGGTTGTACAAAGAGCAATGAAAATCGCAGTCAAAGTACACCAAAGTCTGCTGATTCACCCAGTACAAGAATTATGCTTCTAGTCCACCTAGTTTTTGAGTTACGTGACGTTTTGTAACTCAAAAAAACGGCGTTTTTCGCCTCCCACCGCGATCTAATTCTGACTGCTCATCACCCTGTTTTCCAGGCGCCCGGCTCTCTTTCCCAGTGGCGCAGTTGGTAGTGACATGGGTCTGCAAGCCAAAGGTCGTTGGTTCGATTCCACCTTAGTCAACGTGTTTTTTTCCCTACAAATTAATACACTATCACAGACCAGTAATTCTTATTCATCATTTATTATAATTCTGCAAACATTTATCATTTTACCAGCTTTTCTAATATGGACCTCACATTCTTGTTAACACTCCATGGCACAAATACTGTTCCCTTTAGGCTCTGTGTATGTGTGTGTGTATCAATATTTCTCCTATTTTAAAGTATTGCTCCACCATAATTGTATTTCTGTTAAATCAAAGTACTTTTACTACATCTTAGTACTTCTGCTCAATCATAGTATTTCTGCTAAATCATAGTATTTTTGCCAAATCATGGTTTTTGTGCCAAATCATAACATTTGTGTTATGTTATAGTATTACTACTAAGTGGAGGAATTTCTGTCATGTTACAGTATATGTGCTGATTACAGTATTTCTGCTAAATCATAGTATTTCTACTATATTATATTTTTCTTTCTAAATATAGCATTTCTGCTATATAATTGTATTTCTGCTATGTTATAATATTTGTGCTAAACCAGAGTATTTGTGCTGAAACATAGTATTTTTGCTATGTTGTACTATTTTTCGCAATCATAGAGTTTCTGTAATGTTTAAGTATTTTTGGCTAAATATATTCTTTCTGTTATCTTATACTATTTCTCCTAAATTCTTGTATTTTTGAGAAGTTATCATGTTTCTGGTAAGTTACAATATTTCTGCCAAGTTCTGCTATGCTATTGTATTTCTGCCAAGTATTATGTTTCCTCTAAGATATTGCAGTTCTGCTAAGTTATTGCTTTTTAGCAAAGTTCCTTTGCTTCTGCAAAGTTTTTACAATTTCTGCAACTTTTCAGCTTTTTCAGCTACTTTTTGCAGACAGCTTCAGCTTTAAAGCATCCACACTGCATTTTCGCAGGAAATGCAAATTTTTCTAGTTGTGTGGATGCTTTAAGGCATCCACACTATTGTTTTCCTGTTTCTCTTTATTCTTTATTATTATTATTGTGTGGATGCTTTAAGGCATCCACACTATTGTTTTCCTGTTTCTCTTTATTCTTTATTATTGTGTGGATGCCCTCAAAGGCATCCACACTATTGAGTTCCTGTTTCTCTTTATTGTGTGGATGCCCTCATAGGGCATCCACACTATTGAGTTCCTGTTTCTCTTTATTCTTTATTATTATTCTTCAAGTTGCTCCCGTTTTTTCCGTTTTTTGGACTTTAACTACTTCCTCAGTTTTCAGCCGATTTTCTCAGTTCAAACTCTAAACTATTCTGCTCTTTCTGCTCTTTTCTGCTATGACTTTTGGTGTTTATTACTATTATACTTTTTAAAATATTACACTTTTTTCCTTTTTTTTGTCCCATTGAAATGAATGGAAAACTTCCAGAATTCCGCTAAAACTTGCTTGTTTTTGAAACTTAACTACTTCCTCATACTTTCACCTAGAAACTCCATTCACACTTTAAAATGTTCTCAAATGATTGGGCTATTCCTGTATGATTCAGCTTTTTCAGATATTCTACTGTTTTCATCTTATCCCTCTTGAAGTTTTCAGTTGCAAAATTGTGATTTTTCAGAAAATACATGCGTTGTTATGGTTGCTATGCAATTAACTCAGAGTGGACACTCGTCCTTTCTGAATTTTTTTTTCATGTCTGAACAACTTCTTGCTACTCACCCAATTTCCACTCAACCCCCACAAATTATACATCAAAACGTAGGTATTTTTTCTGGCTTTAAGAAAACGTCACCATCATTGTTGTGGGATTTACAGATTTTTTGCAAATCTCCTCAGAGCAACACAAAGTCTGAAAACTCTCCATAGACAGTCAATGGAGAGTTTGTTCAAAAAAACCGCTGGAATTCTCTAATGAGAGGCATTTTCAAATCGTCATATCTCCTTAACGAAGCAAAGTTGAGACATGAGGCTTGTGCCAATATATCTTCAGACACTCTTGATGCTCACAATTCAAGAATTTTTTTCGCACCTATTACCGTTTGGCCATGAATTACATTTGTTTGAGGGTAGGAAATTTGTCCCTCGTTCAGATTTTTTCAGATTTCAAACTCTGGAAATGAGGCACTTTTTTCTCTCGTCATATCTTTTTGATGGATTTCAACAGAGCCCTGAAAATTTCCATCACTGTTCACCAAAGCCTGCTGTTTCTTACGGTGAAAGAATGATTTTGATGCTCCATATAGATTTAGAGTTACCAAAGGTTGTTTGAGGGCAAGTCAAGGCAGTTTTTGCTTCGCCTCTACTCAGTTACAGTGTGTTACAAGTCATATATCTTTAATCATTTATACTTTATCTCTGAGTTATGAAGACCTGAAGATTCCCCCATCTCTTTTGAACAAAACGATGTCAGAATGACCGCTCTAGCCCCTACGGTTAGGAAATTAAGGCCATTTGTTCGAGGGGAATCCTGAATGTCAGAAATACACTGAAGAAAACTCATATCTCTCTCTGTGTCTGTGTTTGTAAGGGCTGATTAGAGCAGGTGCAGCTAATTTAACTGACCTAGATATACCATGCCCAGACTCTCAACAGCCCCTGTTCACTTTACCCTCTGTGTATGTGTGTCTGTGTATCAATATTTCTCCTATGTTTAAGTATCACTCCTCAATCATAGTATTTCTGCTAAAGCAAAGTACTTCTACTACATCTTAGTGCTTCTGCTAAATCATAGCATTTCTGCTAAATCATAGTATTTTTGCAAAATCATGGTATTTGTGCAAAATCATGGTTTTGGAGCCAAATCATATGTTATATTATTACTACTAAATGGAGGAATTTCTGTTATGTTATATTATATCTGCCAAATCATAGTATTTATCACAAATCATAGTATTTTTTCCAAATTACAGTATTTCTGCTAAAAAGCAGAAATAGTACCTTTTAGCAGAATTTTCAGCCAAAAGATAGTATTTATGTTAAAACATAGTATTTCTGCTAAATCATAGTATTTGTACTGAGACATAGTATTTCTGCTCAATCATAGTATTTGTACTAAATTATAGTATTACAATCAAATCATAGTATTTGTGCCAAAGCATTGTATTTGTATGGAGTCATAGTATTTCTTCTAAATCATAGTATTTCAATCAAATCTCAAAACTGCTAAAATGCAGTATTTCGGCTGAATCATCGTATTTGTGCCAAATCATGGTATTTTTGCCAAATTATAGTATTCGTGCCCACTTAATATTTCTGTTATATTATAGTATTACTACTAAGTCGTAGAATTTCTGTTATGTCATAGTGTATCTGCTGAGTATTGTATATGTGCCAAATCATAGTATTTTTAACAAATCATAGTATTTGTACTGAAACATAGTACTTCTGCCCAATCATAGTATTTGTGCCAAAGCATCGTATTTGTATGGAGTCATAGTATTTCTTCTAAATCATAGTATTTCAGTCACATCTCAGTAGTGTGGTCATATGATAGGGGGTCATATGATTGTTGGGCTTTTCTCTGTATCTATGAAGCGCCTTGAGGCGACATTTGTTGTGATTTGGCGCTATATAAATAAAATTGAATTGAATTGAATTGAATAGTTGTGTTAAAACGCAGTATTATTGCCAAATCATAGTATTTGTACGCAATCATAGTATTTCTGCTAAATCATAGCATTTGTGCCAATTAATGGTATTTGTGCAAAAACATAGTATGTCTGCAAAACCATAGTATATCTGTTATGTTATAGTAATACTACTAAAGCATAGTATTTCTGCCAAATCATAGTATTCCTTCAAAATCATAGTATTACTGCAATTTCATAGTATTTGAGCAAAACCATAGTATATGTGCAAAAACATACTAAATGTAGTAATGTACTAAATCATAGTATTTGTGCCAAATCATAGTATTTGTTGCAAATCATAGTATTGGAACCAAAACATAGTATTTGTCCCAAAGCATCGTATTTCTACAAAGTCATAGTATTTCTTCTAAATCATAGTATTTCAATCAAGTCTAAGTAGTTGTGCTAAAACGCAGTATTTCTGCCGAATCATAGTATTTGTACCCAATCATGGTATTTTTGCCAAATCATGGTATTTGTGCCAAATTATAGTATTTGTGCCCACTAAATATTTCTGTTATGTTATAGTATTACTACTAAGTCGTAGAATATCTGTTATGTTATAGTGTATCTGCGGAATATAGTATATGTGCCAAATCATAGTATTTATACCAAATCACAGTATTTGTGCTAAAACATAGTATTTCTGCCATATTGTGGTATTTGTGCAAGAACATTGAACTGTTATGTCATAGTAGTACTACTAAGTCATAGTATTTCTGCTTTGTTATAGTATTTGTGCTAAAACGTAGTATTTCTGCCAAGTCATAGAATTACTGCAATTTCATAGTATTTTGAGGAAATCTGTTATGTTATAGTATTACTACTAAGTAATAGTATTTCTGCCAAATCATAGTATTTATGCTAAAACGTAGTATTTCTGCCAAATCATAGTACTACTGCTATTTCATACTATTTAAGCAAAATTACAGTGTTTCTGCAAAAACATTGCATTTCTGCTAAATCTTAGTATTTCAGTAATCTTATAGTACTTGTACTCAATTATAGTATTTGTGCCAAAGTTTAGTATTTCTGCCAAATCATATTATCTCTGCTAAATCATAGTGTCTGCCAAATCATAGCATTTGTACCAAAACATAGTATTACTGCTAAATCATAGTATTTGAGCCAAATCATAGTATTTGTGCTAAAACATAGTATTTCTTCCAAATCATAGTAAAACTGCACAATAAAGGTTCTTGAGCCACATCAGTGTTTGTGCTAACACATAGTATTTGTGCCAAATCATAGTATTTCTTCTAAATCCTAGTAATTCTGCTCAATGATAGAATTTCTGCTATGCTGTAGTACTTTTTGCTAGATATTAGTACTTCTGCTAAGTCAAAGTATTTCATGTAAATCATAGTATTTCTACCAAGTCCCAGTATTTCTGATAAATCATAAATCATAAATAATGTTTAAGCACAAATTGTATGATTTGGCTCAAATACTATGATTTGGCAGACTTTTCTGTGTTTCAGCAAAAATGCATTTGGCAGGAAAAAATATTATTTAGTATAAATACTAAGTTTTAGCAGAAATACTATGTTTAAACTTTAAAAAATTCTGCTATTTCTCCTAATGTGTGTTATGACTTTTGACCATTGAAATAAAAGGAACACATTATCAATATGGTCACTGATTGTGCATCCGTTCTCAGACTGGGAGGCCCGGGTTCAAATCCCGATTATGGCAACATTTCTTTCGGTTAACAGTAAAACTTTTTAAAATCTTTTCAACACAAATTTCAGCTTTTTCACCCCTTTTCAACAGAATTTTCCATTTTTTCACTCCTTTTCAGCACAAATCCTAGCTTTTTCAGCTGTTTTCAGCAAAAACCTCTTTTCAGCAGAATTCTGCTCATTCAGCTCTTTTCAGCAGAATTCTGCTAATTGAACTCTTTTCAGCAGAATTTTTAACTCTTTTCAGCCCAAATTCTGCTTATTCACCTCTTCTGCAAAATGTTCAGCCTTTTCACCTCTTATCAGCACAAATCTCAGCTGTTTTCAGAAAAAACTCTTTTGAGCAGAAATTCTGCTGATTCATCTCTTTTCTGAAAAAATTTCAGCCTTTTCACCTCTTATCAGCACAATTCTCAGCCGCTTCTGCTCATTTCAGCAAAATTGTCAGTCTCTCCACCACTTCGTTGTGAGAATGACTTTGGCTCAGTGAGATTAATAGCTGTCCTGAAACCAGGAGGGCCAGGTTCAAATCCTGCTCAAGGCAACTTTCTTTTTTCACCACTTTTAAGCAAAAATTTCTCCGTCTTTACCCCTATAAGTAGAATTTTTTGCTTTTCATCATTTTTCAGCAAAAATTTTTGGCTTCTTCACCTGTTTTCAGCAGAATTTTCAGTTTTCTCACCGCCATACAACTTTTTGCAACTTTTCAACTTTTTCAGCTTTTTTCAGCAGACATCTTCAGCGTTAAGGCATCCACACAGCATTTTCGCAGGAAATGCAAATTTTTCTAGTTCTTTATTATTATTCTTCAAGTTGCTCCCGTTTTTTCCGTTTTTTGGACTTTAACTACTTCCTCAGTTTTCAGCCGATTTTCTCAGTTAAAACTCTAAACTATTCTGCTCTTTCTGCTCTTTTCTGCTATGACTTTTGGTGTTTATTACTATTATACTTTTTAAAATATTACACTTTTTTCCTTTTTTTTGTCCCATTGAAATGAATGGAAAACTTCCACAGTTCTGCTAAAACTTGCTTGTTTTTGAAACTTAACTACTTCCTCATACTTTCACCTAGAAACTCCATTCAAACTTTAAAATCTTCTCAAATGATTGGGCTATTCCTGTATGATTCAGCTTTTTCAGATATTCTACCGTTTTCATCTTATCCCTCTTGAAGTTTTCAGTTGCAAAATTGTGATTTTTCAGAAAATACATGCGTTGTTATGGTTGCTATGCAATTAACTCAGAGTGGACACTCGTCCTTTCTGAATTTTTTTTTCATGTCCGAACAACTTCTGGCTACTCACTCAATTTCCACTCAACCCCCACAAATTATACATCAAAACGTAGGTATTTTTGCTGGCTTTAAGAAAACGTCACCATCATTGTTGTGGGATTTACAGATTTTTTGCAAATCTCCTCAGAGCAACACAAAGTCTGAAAACTCTCCATAGACAGTCAATGGAGAGTTTGTTCAAAATTACCACTGGAATTCTCTAATGAGAGGCATTTTCAAATCGTCATATCTCCTTAACGAAGCAAAGTTGAGACATGAGGCTTGTGCCAATATATCTTCAGACACTCTTGATGCTCACAATTCAAGAATTTTTTTCGCACCTATTACCGTTTGGCCATGAATTACATTTGTTTGAGGGTAGGAAATTTGTCCCTCGTTCAGATTTTTTCAGATTTCAAACTCTGGAAATGAGGCACTTTTTTCTCTCGTCATATCTTTTTGATGGATTTCAACAGAGCCCTGAAAATTTCCATCACTGTTCACCAAAGCCTGCTGTTTGTTATGGTGAAAGAATGATTTTGATGCTCCATATAGATTTAGAGTTACCAAAGGTTGTTTGAGGGCAAGTCAAGGCAGTTTTTGCTTCGCCTCTACTCAGTTACAGTGTGTTACAAGTCATATATCTTTAATCATTTATACTTTATCTCTGAGTTATGAAGACCTGAAGATTCCCCCATCTCTTTTGAACAAAACGATGTCAGAATGACTGCTCTAGCCCCTACGGTTAGGAAATTAAGGCCATTTGTTCGAGGGGAATCCTGAATATCAGAAATACACTGAAGAAAACTCATATCTCTCTCTGTGTCTGTGTGTGTAAGGGCTGATTAGAGCAGGTGCAGCTAATTTAACTGACCTAGATATACCATGCCCAGACTCTCAACAGCCCCTGTTCACTTTACCCTCTGTGTATGTGTGTCTGTGTATCAATATTTCTCCTATGTTTAAGTATCACTCCTCAATCATAGTATTTCTGCTAAAGCAAAGTACTTCTACTACATCTTAGTGCTTCTGCTAAATCATAGTATTTCTGCTAAATCATGGTATTTTTGCAAAATCATGGTATTTGTGCAAAATCATGGTTTTGGAGCCAAATCATATGTTATATTATTACTACTAAATGGAGGAATTTCTGTTATGTTATATTATATCTGCTGAATATAGTATATCTGCCAAATCATAGTATTTATCACAAATCATAGTATTTTTTCCAAATTACAGTATTTCTGCTAAAAAGCAGAAATAGTACCTTTTAGCAGAATTTTCAGCCAAAAGATAGTATTTATGTTAAAACATAGTATTTCTGCTAAATCATAGTATTTGTACTGAGACATAGTATTTCTGCTCAATCATAGTATTTGTACTAAATTATAGTATTTCAATCAAATCATAGTATTTGTATGGAGTCATAGTATTTCTTCTAAATCATAGTATTTCAATCAAATCTCAAAACTGCTAAAATGCAGTATTTCGGCTGAATCATAGTATTTGTACCCAATCATAGTATTTCTGCCATATCATCGTATTTGTGCCAAATCATGGTATTTTTGCCAAATTATAGTATTCGTGCCCACTTAATATTTCTGTTATATTATAGTATTACTACTAAGTCGTAGAATTTCTGTTATGTCATAGTGTATCTGCTGAGTATAGTATATGTGCCAAATCATAGTATTTTTACCAAATCATAGTATTTCTGCTAAAACAGAGTATTCCTGCCAAATCATAGTATTTGTACTGAAACATAGTACTTCTGCCCAATCATAGTATTTGTGCCAAAGCATCGTATTTGTATGGAGTCATAGTATTTCTTCTAAATCATAGTATTTCAATCACATCTCAGTAGTTGTGTTAAAACGCAGTATTATTGCCAAATCATAGTATTTGTACGCAATCATAGTATTTCTGCTAAATCATAGCATTTGTGCCAATTAATGGTATTTGTGCAAAAACATAGTATGTCTGCAAAACCATAGTATATCTGTTATGTTATAGTAATACTACTAAAGCATAGTATTTCTGCCAAATCATAGTATTCCTTCAAAATCATAGTATTACTGCAATTTCATAGTATTTGAGCGAAACCATAGTATATGTGCAAAAACATACTAAATGTAGTAATGTACTAAATCATAGTATTTGTGCCAAATCATAGTATTTGTTGCAAATCATAGTATTGGAACCAAAACATAGTATTTGTCCCAAAGCATCGTATTTCTACAAAGTCATAGTATTTCTTCTAAATCATAGTATTTCAATCAAGTCTAAGTAGTTGTGCTAAAACGTAGTATTTCTGCCGAATCATAGTATTTGTACCCAATCATGGTATTTTTGCCAAATCATGGTATTTGTGCCAAATTATAGTATTTGTGCCCACTAAATATTTCTGTTATGTTATAGTATGACTACTAAGTCGTAGAATATCTGTTATGTTATAGTGTATCTGCGGAATATAGTATATGTGCCAAATCATAGTATTTATACCAAATCACAGTATTTGTGCTAAAACATAGTATTTCTGCCATATTGTGGTATTTGTGCAAGAACATTGAACTGTTATGTTATAGTATTACTACTAAGTCATAGTATTTCTGCTTTGTTATAGTATTTGTGCTAAAACGTAGTATTTCTGCCAAGTCATAGAATTACTGCAATTTCATAGTATTTTGAGGAAATCTGTTATGTTATAGTATTACTACTAAGTAATAGTATTTCTGCCAAATCATAGTATTTCTGCTAAAACGTAGTATTTCTGCCAAATCATAGTATTACTGCTATTTCATACTATTTAAGCGAAATTACAGTGTTTCTGCAAAAACATTGCATTTCTGCTAAATCATAGTATTTCTGTAATCTTATAGTACTTGTACTCAATTATAGTATTTGTGCCAAAGTTTAGTATTTCTGCCAAATCATATTATCTCTGCTAAATCATAGTGTCTGCCAAATCATAGCATTTGTACCAAAACATAGTATTACTGCTAAATCATAGTATTTGAGCCAAATCATAGTATTTGTGCTAAAACATAGTATTTCTTCCAAATCATAGTATTTGTGCCAAAGCATAGTATTTCTTCCAAATCATAGTAAAACTGCACAATAAAGGTTCTTGAGCCACATCAGTGTTTGTGCTAAAACATAGTATTTGTGCCAAATCATAGTATTTCTTCTAAATCCTAGTAATTCTGCTCAATGATAGAATTTCTGCTATGCTGTAGTACTTTTTGATAGATTGTAGTACTTCTGCTAAGTCAAAGTATTTCATGTAAATCATAGTATTTCTACCAAGTCACAGTATTTCTGATAAATCATAAATCATAAATAATGTTTAAGCACAAATTGTATGATTTGGCTCAAATACTATGATTTGGCAGACTTTTCTGTGTTTCAGCAAAAATGCATTTGGCAGGAAAAAATATTATTTAGTATAAATACTAAGTTTTAGCAGAAATACTATGTTTAAACTTTAAAAAATTCTGCTATTTCTCCTAATGTGTGTTATGACTTTTGACCATTGAAATGAAAGGAACACATTATCAATATGGTCACTGATTTTGCATCCGTTCTCAGACTGGGAGGCCCGGGTTCAAATCCCGCTTATGGCAACATTTCTTTCGGTTAACAGTAAAACTTTTTTAAATCTTTTCAACACAAATTTCAGCTTTTTCACCCCTTTTCAACAGAATTTTCCATTTTTTCACTCCTTTTCAGCACAAATCCTAGCTTTTTCAGCTGTTTTCAGCAAAAACCTCTTTTCAGCAGAAATTCTGCTAATTGAACTCTTTTCAGCAGAATTTTTACGTCTTTTCAGCCCAAATTCTGCTTATTCACCTCTTCTGCAAAATTTTCAGCCTTTTCACCTCTTATCAGCACAAATCTCAGCTGTTTTCAGAAAAAAAAACTCTTTTGAGCAGAAATTCTGCTGATTCATCTCTTTTCTGAAAAAATTTCAGCCTTTTCACCTCTTATCAGCACAATTCTTAGCCGCTTCTGCTCATTTCAGCAAAATTGTCAGTCTCTCCACCACTTCGTTGTGAGAATGACTTTGGCTCAGTGAGATTAATAGCTGTCCTGAAACTAGGAGGGCCAGGTTCAAATCCTGCTCAGGGCAACTTTTTTTTTTTCACCACTTTTCAGCAAAATTTCTCCGTCTTTACCCCTATAAGTAGAAGTTTTTGCTTTTCATCATTTTTCAGCAAAAATTTTATGCTTCTTCACCTGTTTTCAGCAGAATTTTCAGTTTTCTCACCACCATACAACTTTTTGCAACTTTTCAACTTTTTCAGCTTTTTTCAGCAGACATCTTCAGCGTTAAGGCATCCACACAGCATTTTCGCAGGAAATGCAAATTTTTCTAGTTATTATTATTATTCTAGTTGCTTCCGTACGTTTTTTGTCCTTTAACTACTTCCACAATTTTTGTGCTATTTTCACCGTTCAAATTTTAAACTATTCAGCTTTTTCTGCTTAATATTGCTATGACTTTTGGTATTTATAACTATTATACTTTTTAAAATATTAAGCTTTTTTCCTTTAATTTGTCCCATTGAAATGAATGGAAAACTTCCACAATTCTGCTAAAACTTGCTTGTTTTTAAAACTTAACTACTTCCTCATACTTTCACCTAGAAAAACCATTCAAATTTTAAAATGTTCACAAAATATTGAGCTATTCATGTATGATTCAGCTTTTTCATATCTTTTACCGTTTTCATCTTATCCCTCTTTAAGTTTTGAGTTTCATCTTTGTGATTTTTCACAAAATACATGGGTTGTTATGGTTGCTATCCAGTTGGTTCTAAGTGAGACACTGTAGGTTTCGCAGTCTTCTCTTCATGTCCGAACAACTTCTTGCTACTTGCTCAATTTTCACTCAACTTCCACAAATTATACATCAAAACGTAGGTATTTTTGCTGGCTTTCAGAAAATGTCACTATCATTGTTGTGGGATTTATATAATTTTGGCAAATCTCCTCAGACCAACACGAAGTCTCAAAACTCTCCATAGAAAGTCAATGGAGAGTTTGTTCAAAATCGCCGCTTGATTTCTGTAATGAGAGGCATATTCGAATCGTCATATCTCCTTAACGGAGCGAAGTTAAGACATGAGGCTTGTCCCGATATATCTTCAGACACTCCTGACGCTCACAATTCAAGAATTATTTTCTCACCTATTACCATTTGGCCATGAATTACGTTTGTTTGAGGGTAGGAAATCCGTCCTTCGCTCAGATTTCTTCAGCTTTCAAACTCTGGAAATGAACCACTTTTTTCTCTCGTCATATCTTTTTAATGGATTTCAACAAAGACCTGAAAATTTCCATGACTGTTCACCAAAGCCTGCTGTCTCTTACGGTGAAAGAATGATATCGATACTCCAAATAGATTTTGAGTTAGAAAGCGTTTTTTGAGGGCAAGTCAAGGCAGTTTTTGCATCGCCTCTACTCAGTTATAGTGCATTACAAGTCAAATATCTTTAATAATTCATATTTTAATGATAAATTGTCAACACTTGAAGATTCCCCCATCTCTTCTGAACAAAACGGTGTAAGAATGACCGTTCTAGCCCCTACGGTTAGGAAATTATGGCCATTTGTTTGGAGGGTAGTCCTCACTATGAGAAATAGACTGCAAAAATCCTGCCTCTCTGCTGTGTGTGTAAAAACGGCTGCACCTGTTTTGGCGGGAAAAAGTACACAGCCTCTCTGATTGGTGGATTCAAATTTAGCAGCTCCCAGGCTGCTTGACTGACCTACAAAGTTGCTTCTCTCTCCCTCTGTGTGTGTGTGTGTGTGTGTATTTCTGCTTTTTATAGTATTTCTGCTAAAATATAGTATTTCTACTTTTTATAGGATTTCTGCTAAATTATACTATTTCTGCTTTTTATAGTATTTCTGCTAAATCATAGTATTTCTGCTTTTTATAGTATTTCTGCTTAATATAGTATTTCTGCTAAATCATAGTATTTCTGCTTTTTATAGTATTTCTGCTCAATTATAGTATTTCTGCTCAATTATAGTATTTCTGCTTTTTATAGTATTTCTGCTAAATTATAGTATTTCTGCTTTTTATAGTATTTCTGCTAAATTATACTACTTCTGCTTTTTATAGTATTTCTGCTTAATATACTATTTCTGCTAAATTATAGTATTTCTGCTTAATATACTATTTCTGCTAAATTATAGTATTTGTGCTTAATATAGTATTTGTGCTTAATATAGTATTTCTGCTAAATTATAGTATTTCTGCTTAATTATAGTATTTCTGCTAATTATAGTATTTCTGCTTAATATAATATTTCTGCTAAATTATAGTACTTCTGCTTTTTATAGTATTTCTGCTTAATATAGTATTTCTGCCAAATTATAGTATTTCTGCTTAATATAGTATTTCTGCCAAATTATAGTATTTCTGCTTAATATAGTATTTCTGCTAAATTATAGTATTTGTTCTTAATATAGTATTTGTGCTTAATATAGTATTTCTGCTAAATTATAATATTTCTGCTAAATTATAATATTTCTGCTAAATTATTATATTTCTGCTTTTTATAGTATTTCTGCTTAATATAATATTTCTGCTTAATATAATATTTCTGCTAAATTATAGTATTTCTGCTAATTATTATATTTCTGCTTTTTATACTATTTCTGCTTAATATAAAATTTCTGCTTAATATAATATTTCTGCTAAATTATAGTATTTCTGCTTTTTATAGTATTTCTGCTTTTTATATTATTTCTGCTTAATATAGTATTTCTGCTAAATTATAGTATTTCTGCTTTTTATACTATTTCTGCTAAATTATAATATTTCTGCTAAATTTTAATATTTCTACTTTTTATAGTATTTCTGCTAAAATATAGTATTTCTGCTTTTTATAGTATTTCTGCTTAATATAGTATTTGTGCTTAATATAGTATTTCTGCTAAATTATAGTATTTCTGGTTTTTATAGTATTTGTGCTAAAACATAGTATTTCTACTAAATGTAGTATTTATGCTTAATCATACTATTTCTATATATCACTGCCAGTTCCCCAGGTAGCCAATCCTCTGTGAGGACTCAGGCATTCAAATTTACAAATCAGGGACAGCACGGCTTCCCAGCCAGCCAATCATATCTGAGGTCTGCCGTTTCTTCTCTCGTCATATCTCAGCGACGGTTGTACAAAGAGCAATGAAAATCGCAGTCAAAGTACACCAAAGTCTGCTGATTCACCCAGTACAAGAATTATGCTTCTAGTCCACCTAGTTTTTGAGTTACGTGACGTTTTGTAACTCAAAAAAACGGCGTTTTTCGCCTCCCACCGCGATCTAATTCTGACTGCTCATCACCCTGTTTTCCAGGCGCCCGGCTCTCTTTCCCAGTGGCGCAGTTGGTAGTGACATGGGTCTGCAAGCCAAAGGTCGTTGGTTCGATTCCACCTTAGTCAACGTGTTTTTTTCCCTACAAATTAATACACTATCACAGACCAGTAATTCTTATTCATCATTTATTATAATTCTGCAAACATTTATCATTTTACCAGCTTTTCTAATATGGACCTCACATTCTTGTTAACACTCCATGGCACAAATACTGTTCCCTTTAGGCTCTGTGTATGTGTGTGTGTGTATCAATATTTCTCCCATTTTAAAGTATTACTCCTCCATAATTGTATTTCTGTTAAATCAAAGTACTTTTACTACATCTTAGTACTTCTGCTCAATCATAGTATTTCTGCTAAATCATAGTATTTTTGCCAAATCCTGGTTTTTGTGCCAAATCATAACATTTGTGTTATGTTATAGTATTACTACTAAGTGGAGGAATTTCTGTCATGTTACAGTATATGTGCTGATTACAGTATTTCTGCTAAATCATAGTATTTCTACTATATTATATTTTTCTTTCTAAATATAGCATTTCTGCTATATAATTGTATTTCTGCTATGTTCTAATATTTGTACTAAACCAGAGTATTTGTGCTGAAACATAGTATTTCTGCCAAATGATAGTATTTCTGTCAAATGATAGTATTTGTGCTAAAACATAGTATTAATTTAAAATTACAATATTCATAGTTCATCACAGTGTCTCTGGTAAATCACAGTATTTCTGCTATGTTGTACTATTTTTCTAAATCATAGTGTTTCTGTAATGTTTAAGTATTTTTGACTAAATATATTCTTTCTGTTATCTTATACTATTTCTCCTAAATTCTTGTATTTTTGAGAAGTTATCATGTTTCTGGTAAGTTACAATATTTCTGCCAAGTTCTGCTATGCTATTGTATTTCTGCCAAGTATTATGTTTCCTCTAAGATATTGCAGTTCTGCTAAGTTATTACTTTTTAGCAAAGTTCCTTTGCTTCTGCAAAGTTTTTACAATTTCTGCAACTTTTCAGCTTTTTCAGCTACTTTTTGCAGACAGCTTCAGCTTTAAAGCATCCACACTGCATTTTCGCAGGAAATGCAAATTTTTCTAGTTATTATTCTAGTTGCTTCCGTACGTTTTTTGTCCTTTAACTACTTCCACAATTTTTGTGCTATTTTCACCGTTCAAATTTTAAACTATTCAGCTTTTTCTGCTTAATATTGCTATGACTTTTGGTATTTATAACTATTATACTTTTTAAAATATTAAGCTTTTTTCCTTTAATTTGTCCCATTGAAATGAATGGAAAACTTCCACAATTCTGCTAAAACTTGCTTGTTTTTAAAACTTAACTACTTCCTCATACTTTCACCTAGAAAAACCATTCAAATTTTAAAATGTTCACAAAATATTGAGCTATTCATGTATGATTCAGCTTTTTCATATCTTTTACCGTTTTCATCTTATCCCTCTTTAAGTTTTGAGTTTCATCTTTGTGATTTTTCACAAAATACATGGGTTGTTATGGTTGCTATCCAGTTGGTTCTAAGTGAGACACTGTAGGTTTCGCAGTCTTCTCTTCATGTCCGAACAACTTCTTGCTACTTGCTCAATTTTCACTCAACTTCCACAAATTATACATCAAAACGTAGGTATTTTTGCTGGCTTTCAGAAAATGTCACTATCATTGTTGTGGGATTTATATAATTTTGGCAAATCTCCTCAGACCAACACGAAGTCTCAAAACTCTCCATAGAAAGTCAATGGAGAGTTTGTTCAAAATCGCCGCTTGATTTCTGTAATGAGAGGCATATTCGAATCGTCATATCTCCTTAACGGAGCGAAGTTAAGACATGAGGCTTGTCCCGATATATCTTCAGACACTCCTGACGCTCACAATTCAAGAATTATTTTCTCACCTATTACCATTTGGCCATGAATTACGTTTGTTTGAGGGTAGGAAATCCGTCCTTCGCTCAGATTTCTTCAGCTTTCAAACTCTGGAAATGAACCACTTTTTTCTCTCGTCATATCTTTTTAATGGATTTCAACAAAGACCTGAAAATTTCCATGACTGTTCACCAAAGCCTGCTGTCTCTTACGGTGAAAGAATGATATCGATACTCCAAATAGATTTTGAGTTAGAAAGCGTTTTTTGAGGGCAAGTCAAGGCAGTTTTTGCATCGCCTCTACTCAGTTATAGTGCATTACAAGTCAAATATCTTTAATAATTCATATTTTAATGATAAATTGTCAACACTTGAAGATTCCCCCATCTCTTCTGAACAAAACGGTGTAAGAATGACCGTTCTAGCCCCTACGGTTAGGAAATTATGGCCATTTGTTTGGAGGGTAGTCCTCACTATGAGAAATAGACTGCAAAAATCCTGCCTCTCTGCTGTGTGTGTAAAAACGGCTGCACCTGTTTTGGCGGGAAAAAGTACACAGCCTCTCTGATTGGTGGATTCAAATTTAGCAGCTCCCAGGCTGCTTGACTGACCTACAAAGTTGCTTCTCTCTCCCTCTGTGTGTGTGTGTGTGTGTATTTCTGCTTTTTATAGTATTTCTGCTAAAATATAGTATTTCTACTTTTTATAGGATTTCTGCTAAATTATACTATTTCTGCTTTTTATAGTATTTCTGCTAAATCATAGTATTTCTGCTTTTTATAGTATTTCTGCTTAATATAGTATTTCTGCTAAATCATAGTATTTCTGCTTTTTATAGTATTTCTGCTCAATTATAGTATTTCTGCTCAATTATAGTATTTCTGCTTTTTATAGTATTTCTGCTTTTTATAGTATTTCTGCTAAATTATACTACTTCTGCTTTTTATAGTATTTCTGCTTAATATACTATTTCTGCTAAATTATAGTATTTCTGCTTAATATACTATTTCTGCTAAATTATAGTATTTGTGCTTAATATAGTATTTGTGCTTAATATAGTATTTCTGCTAAATTATAGTATTTCTGCTTAATTATAGTATTTCTGCTAATTATAGTATTTCTGCTTAATATAATATTTCTGCTAAATTATAGTACTTCTGCTTTTTATAGTATTTCTGCTTAATATAGTATTTCTGCCAAATTATAGTATTTCTGCTTAATATAGTATTTCTGCCAAATTATAGTATTTCTGCTTAATATAGTATTTCTGCTAAATTATAGTATTTGTTCTTAATATAGTATTTGTGCTTAATATAGTATTTCTGCTAAATTATAATATTTCTGCTAAATTATAATATTTCTGCTAAATTATTATATTTCTGCTTTTTATAGTATTTCTGCTTAATATAATATTTCTGCTTAATATAATATTTCTGCTAAATTATAGTATTTCTGCTAATTATTATATTTCTGCTTTTTATACTATTTCTGCTTAATATAAAATTTCTGCTTAATATAATATTTCTGCTAAATTATAGTATTTCTGCTTTTTATAGTATTTCTGCTTTTTATATTATTTGTGCTTAATATAGTATTTCTGCTAAATTATAGTATTTCTGCTTTTTATACTATTTCTGCTAAATTATAATATTTCTGCTAAATTTTAATATTTCTACTTTTTATAGTATTTCTGCTAAAATATAGTATTTCTGCTTTTTATAGTATTTCTGCTTAATATAGTATTTGTGCTTAATATAGTATTTCTGCTAAATTATAGTATTTCTGGTTTTTATAGTATTTGTGCTAAAACATAGTATTTCTACTAAATGTAGTATTTATGCTTAATCATACTATTTCTATATATCACTGCCAGTTCCCCAGGTAGCCAATCCTCTGTGAGGACTCAGGCATTCAAATTTACAAATCAGGGACAGCACGGCTTCCCAGCCAGCCAATCATATCTGAGGTCTGCCGTTTCTTCTCTCGTCATATCTCAGCGACGGTTGTACAAAGAGCAATGAAAATCGCAGTCAAAGTACACCAAAGTCTGCTGATTCACCCAGTACAAGAATTATGCTTCTAGTCCACCTAGTTTTTGAGTTACGTGACGTTTTGTAACTCAAAAAAACGGCGTTTTTCGCCTCCCACCGCGATCTAATTCTGACTGCTCATCACCCTGTTTTCCAGGCGCCCGGCTCTCTTTCCCAGTGGCGCAGTTGGTAGTGACATGGGTCTGCAAGCCAAAGGTCGTTGGTTCGATTCCACCTTAGTCAACGTGTTTTTTTCCCTACAAATTAATACACTATCACAGACCAGTAATTCTTATTCATCATTTATTATAATTCTGCAAACATTTATCATTTTACCAGCTTTTCTAATATGGACCTCACATTCTTGTTAACACTCCATGGCACAAATACTGTTCCCTTTAGGCTCTGTGTATGTGTGTGTGTATCAATATTTCTCCTATTTTAAAGTATTGCTCCACCATAATTGTATTTCTGTTAAATCAAAGTACTTTTACTACATCTTAGTACTTCTGCTCAATCATAGTATTTCTGCTAAATCATAGTATTTTTGCCAAATCATGGTTTTTGTGCCAAATCATAACATTTGTGTTATGTTATAGTATTACTACTAAGTGGAGGAATTTCTGTCATGTTACAGTATATGTGCTGATTACAGTATTTCTGCTAAATCATAGTATTTCTACTATATTATATTTTTCTTTCTAAATATAGCATTTCTGCTATATAATTGTATTTCTGCTATGTTATAATATTTGTGCTAAACCAGAGTATTTGTGCTGAAACATAGTATTTTTGCTATGTTGTACTATTTTTCGCAATCATAGAGTTTCTGTAATGTTTAAGTATTTTTGGCTAAATATATTCTTTCTGTTATCTTATACTATTTCTCCTAAATTCTTGTATTTTTGAGAAGTTATCATGTTTCTGGTAAGTTACAATATTTCTGCCAAGTTCTGCTATGCTATTGTATTTCTGCCAAGTATTATGTTTCCTCTAAGATATTGCAGTTCTGCTAAGTTATTGCTTTTTAGCAAAGTTCCTTTGCTTCTGCAAAGTTTTTACAATTTCTGCAACTTTTCAGCTTTTTCAGCTACTTTTTGCAGACAGCTTCAGCTTTAAAGCATCCACACTGCATTTTCGCAGGAAATGCAAATTTTTCTAGTTATTATTATTATTATTCTAGTTGCTTCCGTACGTTTTTTGTCCTTTAACTACTTCCACAATTTTCAGCCGATTTTCACCGTTCAAATTTTAAACTATTCTGCTTTTTCTGCTTAATATTGCTATGACTTTTGGTATTTATAACTATTAAACTTTTTAAAATATTAAGCTTTTTTCCTTTAATTTGTCCCATTGAAATGAATGGAAAACTTCCACAATTCTGCTAAAACTTGGTTGTTTTTGAAACTTAACTACTTCCTCATACTTTTACCTAGAACAACCATTCAAACTTTAAAATGTTAACAAATTATTGAGCTATTCATGTATGATTCAGCTTTTTCATATCTGTTACCGTTTTCATCTTATCCCTCTTCAAGTTTTCAGTTGCAAAATTGTGATTTTTCACAAAATACATGCGTTGTTATGGTTGCTATGCAGTTGGTTCTAAGTGAGCTGCTGTACCTTTGGCAATTTTCTCTTCATGTCCGAACAACTTCTTGCTACTTGCTCAATTTTCACTCAACTTCCACAAATTATACATCAAAACGTAGGTATTTTTGCTGGCTTTCAGAAAATGTCACTATCATTGTTGTGGGATTTATAGAATTTTGGCAAATCTCCTCAGACCAACACAAAGTCTCAAAGCTCTCCATAGAAAGTCAATGGAGAGTTTGTTCAAAATCACCGCTGGATTTCTGTAATGAGAGTCATATTCGAATCGTCATATCTCCTTAACGAAGCGAAGTTAAGACATGAGGCTTGTCCCGATATATCTTCAGACTCTCCTGACGCTCACAATTCAAGAATTTTTTTCTCACCTATTACCATTTGGCCATGAATTACGTTTGTTTGAGGGTAGGAAATTCGTCCTTCGCTCAGATTTCTTCAGATTTCAAACTCTGGAAATGAGCCACTTTTTTCTCTCGTCATATCTTTTTGATAGATTTCCACAAAGACCTGAAAATTTCCATGGTTGTTCACGAAAGCCTGCTGTCTTTTACGGTGAAAGAATGATATCAATACTCCAAATAGATTTAGAGTTAGAAAGCGTTGTTTGAGTGCAAGTCAAGGCAGTTTTCGCTTAGCCTCTACTCAGTTATAGTGCATTACAAGTCAAATATCTTTAATAATTCATATTTTAATGATATATTGTCAACACTTGAAGATTCCCCCATCTCTTCTGAACAAAACGGTGTAAGAATGACCGTTCTAGCCCCTACGGTTAGGAAATTATGGCCATTTGTTTGGAGGGTAGTCCTCACTATGAGAAATAGACTGCAAAAATCCTGTCTCTCTGCTGTGTGTGTAAAAACGACTGCACCTGTTTTGGCGGGAAAAAGTACACAGCCTCTCTGATTGGTGCATTCAAATTCAGCAGCTCCCAGGCTGCTTGACTGACCTAGAAAGTTGCTTCTCTCTCTTTTTGTGTGTGTTTGTGTGTGTGTGTGTGTGTGTGTGTGTGTGTGTACTTCTGCTTTTTATAGTATTTCTGCTTTTTATAGTATTTCTGCTAAATTATAGTATTTCTGCTTTTTATAGTATTTCTGCTTTTTATAGTATTTCTGCTTAATATAGTATTTCTGCTTAATATAGTATTTCTGCTAAATTATAGTATTTCTGCTTTTTATAGTATTTCTGCTAAATTATAGTATTTCTGCTAAATTATAGTATTTCTGCTTTTTATACTATTTCTGCTTAATACAGTATTTCTGCTAAATTATAGTATTTGTGCTTAGTGTAATATTTCTGCTAAATTATAATATTTCTGCTTTTTATAGTATTTCTGCTTTTTATAGTATTTGTGCTTCTTATAGGATTTCTGCTTTTTATAGTATTTGTGCTTAATATAGTATTTCTGCTTTTTATACTATTTCTGCTTTTTATAGTATTTGTGATTAATATAGTATTTGTGCATAATATAGTATTTGTGCTAAATCACAGTATTTCTGCTAAATGATAGTACTTCTGCTTTTTATAGGATTTCTGATTTTTATAGTATTTCTGCTTAATATAGTATTTCTGCTAAATTATAGTATTTCTGCTTTTCATAGTATTTCTGCTTTTTATAGTATTTGTGCTTAATATAGTATTTCTGCTAAATTAAAGTATTTCTGCTTTTTATAGTATTTGTGATAAAACATAGTATTTCTACTAAATGTAGTATTTATGCTTAATCATACTATTTCTGTATATTACTGCCAGGTCCCCAGGCAGCCAATCCTCTGTGAGAACTGAGACATTCAAATTTACAAATCAGGGCCTTCACGGCTTCCCAGCCAGCCAATCATATCTGAGGTCTGCCGTTTCTTCTCTCGTCATATCTCCGCGACGGTTGTACAAAGAGCAATGAAAATCGCAGTCAAAGTACACCAAAGTCCGCTGATTCACCCAGTACAAGAATTATGCTTCTAATCCACCTAGTTTTTGAGTTACGCAACGTTCTGTAACTCCAAAAAACGGCATTTTTCGCCCCTCACTGCGATCTAATTCTGACTGCTCATCACCCTGTTTTCCAGGCACCCGGTCTCTTTCCCAGTGGCGCAGTTGTTAATGACACAGGTCTTCAACCAAAAGGTTGTGGGTTCGATTCCACCTTGATCAACCTGTTTTTCTCCCTACAAATTAATACACTATCACAGACCAGTAATTTATATTCATCATTTATTACAATTCTGCAAACTTTTATCATTTTACCAGCTTTTCTAATGTGGACCTCAGATTCTTGTTAACACTCCATGGCACAAATACTGTTCCCTGTAGGCTCTGTGTATGTGTGTGTGTATCAATATTTCTCCCATTTTAAAGTACTAGTCCTCCATAATTGTATTTCTGTTAAATCAAAGTACTTTTACTACATCTTAGTACTTCTGCTCAATCATAGTACTTCTGCTCAATCATAGTATTTTTGCCAAATCATGGTTTTTGTGCCAAATCATAACATTTGTGTTATGTTATAGTATTACTACTAAGTGGAGGAATTTCTGTCATGTTACAGTATATGTGCTGATTACAGTATTTCTGCTAAATCATATTATTTCTACTATATTATATTTTTCTTTCTAAATATAGCATTTCTGCTATATAATTGTATTTCTGCTATGTTATAATATTTGTGCTAAGCCAGAGTATTTGTGCTGAAACATAGTATTTCTGCCAAATGATAGTATTTCTGTCAAATTATAGTATTTGTGCTTTTTATAGTATTTCTACTTTTTATAGGATTTGTGCTAAATTATAGTATTTGTGCTTTTTATAGGATTTGTGCTTAATATAGTATTTGTGCTTAATATACTATTTCTGCTAAATTATAGTATTTCTGCTTTTTGTAGTATTTCTGCTAAATTATAGTATTTCTGCTTTTTCTAGTATTTCTGCTAAATTATAGTATTTCTGCTTTTTGTAGTATTTCTGCTTAATATAGTATTTGTGCTAAATTAAGGTATTTCTACTTTTTATAGTATTTCTGCTTTTTAAATGTTAAATGGCCTGTATTTATATAGCGCTTTACTAGTCCCTAAGGACCCCAAAGCGCTTTACATATCCAGTCATCCACCCATTCACACACTGGTGATGGTAAGCTACAATGTAACCACAGCCAACCTGGGGCGCACTGACAGAGGCGAGGCTGCCGGACACTGGCGCCACCGGGCCCTCTGACCACCACCAGTAGGCAACAGGTGAAGTGTCTTGCCCAAGGACACAACGACCGAGACTGTCCAAGCCGGGGCTCAAACCGGCAACCTTCCAATTACAAGGCGAACTTCCAAATCTTGAGCCACGATCGCCCCATATAGGATTTGTGCTTAATTTAGTATTTGTGCTTAATATAGTATTTCTGCTAAATTATAGTATTTCTGCTTTTTATAGTATTTGTGCTAAAACATAGTATTAATTTAAAATTACAATATTCATAGTTCATCACAGTGTCTCTGGTAGATCACAGTTTTTCTGCTATGTTGTACTATTTTTCTAAATCATAGTGTTTCTGTAATGTTTAAGTATTTTTGGCTAAATATATTCTTTCTGTTATCTTATACTATTTCTCCTAAATTCTTGTATATTTGAGAAGTTATCATGTTTCTGCTAAGTTACAATATTTCTGCTATGCTATTGTATTTCTGCCAAGTATTATGTTTCCTCTAAGATATTGCAGTTCTGCTAAGTTATTACTTTTTAGCAAAGTTCCTTTGCTTCTGCAAAGTTTTTACAATTTCTGCAACTTTTCAGCTTTTTCAGCTAGTTTTTGCAGACAGCTTCAGCTTTAAAGCATCCACACTGCATTTTCGCAGGAAATGCAAATTTTTCTAGTTATTCTAGTTGCCACTTTTTTCACGTTTTTTGGCACTTAACTAGTCCCACAATTTTCAGCCGATTTTCACCGTTCAAATTTTAAACTATTCTGCTATTTCTGCTAATGCGGGCTATGACTTTTGCTATTTTTTGCTATTATACTTTTTAAAATATTAAGCTTTTTTCCTTTAATTTGTCCCATTGAAATGAATGGAAAACTTCCGCAATTCTGCTAAAACTTGCTTGTTTTTGAAACTTAACTACTTCCTCATACTTTCACCTAGAACAACCATTCAAACTTTAAAATGTTCACAAATTATTGGGCTATTCATGTATGATTCAGCTTTTTCATATCTGTTACCATTTTCATCTTATCCCTCTTCAAGTTTTGAGTTTCATCTTTGTGATTTTTCACAAAATACATGCGTTGTTATGGTTGCTATGCAGTTGGTTCTAATGAGGCACTGTAGGTTTTGTAGTCTTCTCTTCATGTCCGATCAACTTCTTGCTACTTGCTCAATTTTCACTCAACTCCCACAAATTATACATCAAAACGTAGGTATTTTTGCTGGCTTTCAGAAAATGTCACTATCATTGTTGTGGGATTTATAGAATTTTGGCAAATCTCCTCAGACCAACACAAACTCTGAAAACTCTCTATAGAAAGTCAATGGAGAGTTTGTTCAAAATCACCGCTTGATTTCTGTAATGAGAGGCATATTCGAATCGTCATATCTCCTTAACGAAGCAACGTTAAGACATGAGGCTTGTCCCGATATATCTTCAGACACTCCTGACACTCACAATTCAAGAATCTTTTTCTCACCTATTACCATTTGGCCATGAATTACGTTTGTTTGAGGGTAGGAAATTCGTTCTTCGCTCAGATTTCTTCAGATTTCAAACTCTGGAAATGAGCCACTTTTTTATCTCATCATATCTTTTTGAAAGATTTCCACAAAGACCTGAAAATTTCCATGGTTGTTCACCAAAGCCTGCTGTCTCTTACGGTGAAAGAATGATATCGATACTCCAAATAGATTTAGAGTTAGAAAGCGTTGTTTGAGGGCAAGTCAAGGCAGTTTTCGCTTCGCCTCTACTCAGTTATGGTGCATTACAAGTCAAATATCTTTAATAATTCATAATTTAATGATAAATTGTCAACACTTGAAGATTCCCCCATCTCTTCTGAACAAAACGGTGTAAGAATGACCGTTCTAGCCCCTACGGTTAGGGAATTATGGCCATTTGTTTGGAGGGTAGTCCTCACTATGAGAAATAGACTGCAAAAATCCTGTCTCTCTGCTGCATGTGTAAAAACGGCTGCACCTGTTTTGGCGGGAAAATGTACACAGCATCTCTGATTGGTGGATTCAAATCCAGCAGCTCCCAGGCTGCATGACTGATCTACAAAGTTGCTTCTCTCTCTTTCTGTGTGTGTTATAGTATTTCTAAATTATAGTATTTCTGCTTTTTATAGTATTTCTGCTAAATTATAGCATTTCTGCTTTTTATAGGATTTGTGCTTAATATAGGATTTCTGCTAAATTATAGTATTTCTGATTTTCATACTATTTCTGCTTAATATAGTATTTCTGCTTTTTATAGGATTTGTGTTTAATATAGTGTTTCTACTTTTAATAGGATTTGTGTTTAATATAGTATTTCTGCTTTTTATAGTATTTCTGCTTAATATAGTATTTCTGCTAAATTATAGTATTTCTGCTACATCATACTATTTCTGCTTTTTATAGTATTTCTGCTAAATTATAGTATTTCTGCTACATCATACTATTTCTGCTTTTTATAGTATTTCTGCTAAATTATAGTATTTCTGCTAAATTATAGGATTTCTGCTTTTTATAGGATTTTTGCTTTTTATAGTATTTCTGCTTTTTATAGGATTTCTGCTTAATATAATATTTGTGCTTAATACATTATTTCTGCTAAATTGTAGTATTTCTGCTTTTTATAGTTTTTCTGCTAAAGTGTAGTATTTCTGCTAAATTATAGTATTTCTGCTTTTTATAGTATTTGTGCTTAATTTAGTATTTGTGCTTAATATAGTATTTTTGCTAAATTATAGTATTTCTGCTTTTTATAGTATTTGTGCTAAAACATAGTATTTCTACTAAATGTAGTATTTATGCTTAATCATACTATTTCTATATAATACTGCCAGGTCCCCAGGCAGCCAATCCTCTGTGAGGACAGAGACATTTAGCCCTGAAATTTACATATCAGGGCCTGCACGGCTTCCCAGCCAGCCAATCATATCTGAGGTGTTCCGTTTCTGCTCTCGTCATATCTCAGCGACAGATGTACAAAGAGCAATGAAAATCGCAGTCAAAGTTCACCAAAGTCCGCTGATTCACCCAGTACAAGAATTATGCTTCTAGTCCACCTAGTTTTTGAGTTACATGACGTTTTGTAACTCCAAAAAACGGCGTTTTTCGGCTTGCACCGCGATCTAATCCTGACTGCTCATCACCCTCTTTTCCAGGCATCTGCTCTCTTTCCCAGTGGCACAGTTGGTAATGACATGGGTCTGCAAACCAAAGGTCGTGGGTTCAATCCCACCTTGGTCCACATGTTTTTTTCCCTACAAATTAATACACTATCACAGACCAGTAATTCATATTCATCATTTATTACAATTCTGCAAACTTTTGTCATTTTACCAGCTTTGCTAATATGGACCTCAGATCCTTGTTAACACTCCATGGCACAAATACTGTTCCCTTTAGGCTCTGTGTATGTGTGTGTGTGTGTGTGTATCAATATTTCTTCCATTTTAAAGTATTACTCCTCCATAATTGTATTTCTGTTAAATAAAACTACTTTTACTACATCTTAGTACTTCTGCTCAATCATAGTATTTTTGCCAAACCATGGTTTTTGTGCCAAATCATAAAATTTGTGTAGTATTTGTGCTCAAACATAGTATTAATTTAAAATTACAATATTCATAGTTCATCACAGTGTCTCTGGTAAATAACAGTATTTCTGCTATGTTGTACTATTTTTCTAAATCATAGTGTTTCTGTAATGTTTAAGTATTTTTGGCTAAATATATTCTTTCTATTATCTTATACTATTTCTCCTAATTTCTTGTATTTTTGAGAAGTTATCATGTTTCTGGTAAGTTACAATATTTCTACCCAGTTCTGTTATGCCATTGTATTTCTGCCAAGTATTATGTTTCCTCTAAGATATTGCAGTTCTGCCAAGTTATTACATTTTAGCAAAGTTCCTTTGCTTCTGCAAAGTTTTTACAATTTCTGCAACTTTTCAGCTTTTTCAGCTAGTTTTAGCAGACAGCTTCAGCTTTAAAGCAATTCAGAATTCATATGATTACAACCAATATGTATTAGAATAAAAGAAACAAATGTGCAATGAACATGTCAGGAGTCGCTGTTAAAAAGTCTCATGGCAGTGGGGTTAAGGGACTTCCTGAACCTCTTGAGTCCTGCAGTGGAGTGAGATGAGCCTCTGCAGCTCCTACTGTGAGGATGCTTAGGCGATCACCAACACCAGCTCCTTGGTGTTGGTGTTCAGAATAAGACTGTTCTTATTACTGCAGTCAGTTAAATAAATCTATCATCATAAAGTACATTTTAACATAATGACCTTGTGTTTATTTATGTATTTTAACCATTATTTCAAATTCAAAGAATCCTGTTTGAAACATTTATTAAACTTATAGAATTAAATTTCTGCTAGTTGTTTTTTGTTGCAAAAAAATCTAGTATAATAATATTTAAATTTACATATATTTTTCACGTTTTCAATGCCAATTTTGTGTAATTGCGGAGTTTCCCACAACCCGTGAATGCCTCTTTTTTTATGTCTTCAGCTGACTCCTGAATCTCCGCCCACTCTGCTCGATCCCCGCGGTAAGCGCTGCTTCTCTGTCTCTCTGAAATGAAATGAAATGTCTATAAGCTGTTTGAGTGATTTACCCAGTTGTTGTTAGTGACTTATAAAGCCAGTCGAAGTATAAGTCATGTTAAAGTAACACAATGACTGCTTTTTTAGTGAAACGTTGTAATTTTAGTATTTAAAAGGAGTGTTTGGTATGCTAGCCCTAACAACCTAAGCGCTAACGCCTAGCCTAGCTGCTATAGGCCCAGTGTGAAATTAATATGGTTCATTTGATTGTTTAATACAGTTATTGTGTTGTATTTGGTTCATTCGGTGTGTTAGTGTTTCTGAGTCTCTTAGGGAAGCTGAAGTTACTTTTGCTCTGCACAAGTCAGTCAGTTAAAACGGCCTCATTCTTCAGGTTGTAATGTAATGAGCCGCCATTTTAGAACCACTGATTAGCTGCTGAAGCAGCAGGGTCGGCAACTTCAAAGGAGCCATTTTACCGCCATTAGCTGTGTCCCAAAACGTCGGCTACATCCTTCGGAGGACCTGGCCTTCGCGGTCTACGTGGGCCGGGTCCTTCAAAGACCGAGAAGGCCGGAAGTGCGAGGCTGTGAAATGACGGTCTAGCCTTCAGATTTGCGTCACCGCTGTCTCGCTGGAATTTAATAGACTCGGCCGTCTGCTCCTTGCTATTTAAAATATAACAGGACACTGGCGTAAATTCTCGACCGTTTAACGTTTATTCAGCTGTGTGAAAATCCCGGAGGAACCCACCCTATGGATTAATGACGTTTTATTTAATCTAATAACTTTGATCTCAGCCAAACCGATTTACTCCAGAACAAATAAAACACAGAAAAAAGGCAAACAATTACATTTTTTTTTAAGTTATCGGAGTGACTTATATATCATGTTTAACCTGAGTAGCGAAAGAGCGGGGGTCTGAAAACGATGAAGCCGGGAGTCCGCTGCTCTCGCCGGCTGGAGTGACCATTGAACCCCCCAGGCTTGCTATCGAGCTGGTGGGTGACAGACGTCTTCGAAAACATCGGCACACTTTTGAAAATATGCATGTCTTCATAAACAAAGCAGATATTTGTAATTTACACCGCTACTTTCTCGCCTTAAAATATGTTAAAAGTTTATTTTGTGGGCCAGAAAGATTAATAAGAGTAATTTTAAAACTTAGTAGCAGCCGCCATTGTTGGCAGCTGAAATTTGGCTGGGCCGCGCTATGAATTCTGGGATATGGTGGGCCACGAAGGACACACCGACCCATCCTTCAAATTCGGGGGAATGAAGGAGCATTTGTCAGCCGCATTTGAAGGAGTCGACGAATTGGGACAGCCTTCGTCGCCTGTCTGTAACGTAATCGGCCTTCAAATGCGGTCTCCGGAGGATGCAGCCAAAATTTTGAGAAATAAGAGTCAGGTGCCTGTGCCGGTGTGTGTGTTCGTGTTGTGGGTTAATTAACAGAAGGGAGAGAGAGGGTGAGGATAAAACACATAATATAAGAATAATAACATCTCTTAACAAGAAGTTTATTTTAATTAATTAATTTTAGTTTTTTAGTTAAAATTTAAGAACTGTTTAACAAAGACTTGTTTGTGCAGGTTTTTTAAATATATCCTACACCTGCAGCTCTGTTTAACTTCTGACTTTGTAAAAAATTAATGAAATATAAAAAAGTCCACCTTCAAATAAATAAAATGCAGCAGTGCACCATTAATATTATAAATATGATATGTAGATATTTGAAAACAACAGCATATTAAATGATACTAAATGATACTGTGTGCAGATAATATTTTTAGGAAGCAGAATTTGAATGCAGACCAACTCAAATGTTGAAGCCTACAAATATATCATCCAAGCTTTCATTTATGATTGTTCATGCTTTGAAATTGTGATGTCAGAATTTGATAAAGTGTGCAGTGCTAGGTGTAGCAAATCATTGCTTATTAAATCTACTGTGTTATCTAATAGCACCAAACTAATAGAGCTATCACATAACTGAGAAACGTGTGTGGCTTATTACAAATGGATGAAACCACATTTTACCTTAATGAAGACAGTAATCTTTAATAAGGTGTAGAAAAAAGAGGTGAGTTGTTTGTTGCTGTGGTAAACAAAGAAGTGTACTGAATCTTTTGGACTACACAGAGTGATGTAGTATTGACTGTGATGCTGATTTGAGTTGTCTCATTCTGTGTTTTTGTGCTTTGTCTTTTGTTACAGAGTGAAAGAGATCTTTGGTTTTGCCTTTGCTGGTAAGTAAACAGTGATTGTAACTGAAGCAGTATGAACCTGGCATTGCGTAGCACATTTGACGACTTACATACAGTAGTTTGACTTTTTGTGATATGTTTCCATTTACTGATGGGCAAAAACACAGGATTTGTGACCTGTAGCAGCAAAGCCTGCACACAGGGCCTCTGACTGTCCCTGAAAATGTCCCAGAAGTTTAATAGCCCATTTATGTATGATTTCAATTTCTTATGGCTTATTGAATCCAAACATAGTTAAATGTCAGATGTCTTTATACAGTTGTTCATTTTCTCCTTATGTTTGTGGATTTAAGTAGCAGACAAAACAATGAAAGTGTTTTAGGGGAGTCAGTATAAGTGGTTGCTCAAACACTTAAGAGCTGCAGAGGTATTGATTTATATTGTCTCTCAAATTCTGCTGATGTATTACATTAAAGTCAGAACATTGTAGAAGTATTTTGCCTGACTCGGTATAAGTAATAGCTTTAACAATAATAAAAACGAGGTGTGAGTAAACATTGTTAGGTCCATTACAACCAGTGTGTCTAATTAGTTAATTACTTATTTAGTGAATATAATGTGTTTTAAAATTAAATAGAAATGTTGCCAAAAAGGGACATTGCAACATACATAAATATTTCTAGCAACGGGTATAATGAAAGGACTTTTTAGTGTAATATTTTAAGACATTTAATTTTAATCACAAAACATTCTGCACCTCTGTTATTGTAACATGTCAATATTTACATGTATTTTAGGATTTGCATATTCATATCAGACTAACAAAACATGATGAGGTTTTCTGTTGCTTCTGATTTCAAGAATTACTTTGTATTTAATGTTTTTAACCTGAAAGAACATTAAAAGTTTTGGTTTTTCACACTTTATTAGCTCTGACCTGTTGTAGAAAATGTTGGAGCCACAAGGCTTCTGTGTAGGAAATATTTGGTGTGTCCTGCACTTGTGCCAACAAATATTGGTGCCTATTCTTTGCATTTCTGTATTAATAATGTTTTTATTACACTTGCTGTAGCCATGTGAGACCCTGCAGTTCAATTATCTCCTCTTTAGACTACAGTAAACTTAAAAAAGCTTAAAGTAATTGAGGATTTTACTAGTTAATTTGTGTCACAGTAAATTGGATTGTGTGTGAAGAGGCTCTACAGTCTGAATCATCAAACAGTGATCTGATGTATTGTTTCCTTTCTCTAGACTGCTGATCTGATCGTCTCAAGTCTGGTAAGTAAAGGTTTGTCTGAGGTGCAGTGCTGGGAAATGTTTCTCATTATAGGAGATTCAGTGTAGTGCTGTGAGTGAGCACAGCTATTGGTGATCATCAAAAGTCATCAAATCCTAGAAAAATCTGTGTAAACATTTCCAGACCTACAGAGGTTGGTAGGTTATTGTAGCAGCGCATATTTTTTCACATTAGAGCAGCTCATGAACAGCAGTTTAGGTGCAATTAAGTCTTCAAGTAGGGCCTTGTGGATTTCAAAAGCTTCTTTCCCTTCATTAAATTAAGTCACTGTCTGAAAACTGCTCTTTGAATTAGTCTTTTAATTAAAGATTTTGTTGATGACTGGAAAAAATCCAAAGCACAGATACAGCACTCATTTCTGTATTTTATGATTAAATGATCTACAAAGAAATTATCATCATACTACATTTTTAATTTGGCCTTTAAATCGGCCATTATAAGTACGTCCTAGATTTAGTGGAGTGCTTATGGCTGTGTATTAAACATGCCCTACATGTGACTGAAATGTGTTTGTTGGACCATATGATATTTACAGTAGGTTATTGTAGCAGCACATCTTGGTTTAAGTTTATAGACACTGTTTGTTTTTATTGTGTTAATAGAATCTAAAAGTTTCTTTAGAATAGTTCCACCACCATTTTTGAGCATTTTCAATCAGTTCAGTCCAATAATGTACTGTGGAACTCTTCAATATGTAAAGCCTTGTGTGTACTGTATTTTTCGGATTATAAGGCATATGCAGCTAACCAAATATTCAGATAACTCAAACTATTCAACTCATTCACAGTAACTCTCAACATTTTTCAGTGGTAACACATAACAATACACTTTTTATACATGTAAAAAGTGTATTGTGTACAATACACAATACACAAGTACACTTACAATAAAAGATTGTACACTTACAATCTTTTTCTGTTCAGTCCTCTTCCACAAATCTATCAAATTCTTCATTGATTGATCGTTTTGAAATCTGCTTCGTACGCATGTCTGTAAACAGATTCCAGGTCCTCATACACACACCATAATATTATGTTTAAGCACAATACGAATTACTCGGCGAGGCTCCTGACTACTGTAGCTGTAATGCTCCAACAATCCATCAAGCGCTGCAGCTTTGTAGCTTTCCAAAGTCATACTAAAACATTTTGACAGATGTTTGAGAGCTGTGTAGCACATAAAATTGGGTTGAGGTCAGTAAGCACAGCCAGAATTAATACATAAGGTAAACTGTTGATTTTTGAGAAAACTAAAGGATTTTAAGTGTGACTTATAGTCCGAAAAATACTGGAAAGCCATGTTTATTGGAAATATGCCTAATTCCAGTCCCTTTTTGTCTTACAGGTGACCTGCTGCAGAAAACCCTCTCCCTCTATCGTTGACAAGCAATTCAGTCTGTCCTATCACTCTCCCTCTCCCTGCTCCATCTTTGTTGACAAGCCATTCTATCTTCTATCATTCTCCGCCATGAGCTCTATCTAATTTTGACAAGCTTGAACCTGAGTTGACAAATAATCTAAGTTTGACAAGAAATCTAAGGTTGACAAGAAATCGAAGTTTGACAAGAAATCTAAGGTTGACAAGAAACCAAGTTTTTGGAAATTGAAGTTACCACAACTTCGTCGATCTGTTTTCAGAAATCTGAGAGATCTCTGCTCTCACTGCTCCTTCTTTCCTGTTGTTAAACTCTCTCATATCCACTCATTTTGCTGGAAATTACAAGTAAAAAGTTGAAAATACAGTACAGTAGAACTCACTGTAGAAACTACTTACAGAGCCCTACATTTGTCATTTTAATTTTGCATTACACTTTGAAATAAACAGTGATAGTTTGGCTTACAAGTGCAATTACTTGGATAAATTATATAAAATATACACCTTTGTTGAGATTTATTTGTAGTAAGATAATCTGGTTATTTTGTAATACATACATTCAGACTGCTGTATTCAGATAAATATTAAATTTGATTCATATACATTTTTCAAGTCTGTTTCATTGGCTATAACATTTGACTACAAGTTTATACTATTATTATTTAAAGACAAACCCATTTTTGTCACTCAGTGTAAGTATTCAGTTACAATTGTCATCTAGAGGCTGACCTGAGAACCCAGACTTCCTGTTTCCTGACTGCTGCAGAACATCCAGCTGAAGAATCGTCATAGCCTGTCATCTGATCACCGCACCATCACAGCTCCTTATATTTGCTTTAAATTTTAAATATCTGAAAGATTTACACAAAGTCTACTTAAAAGCTTAAAAGTTTTATTATAGCCTGTTGATTAATTGTTGAGATTTAATCTGCATATTACATTACAGAAGTATAGACCTATTTGTTATCCATTCTGGTTTAAAAAAAATATAAGAAGTAATAATATACAGTTTTTGAAAAAGCTACAATAAAACAGACCAAAGTGTTTTCAGAGAACTTTAAATAACTTTTATATTGAGTTTGTATTTAAGTCAGCCTTTTACATCAATTCTGATAAATCTCTGATTTAATAGAAACTTGAGGTGTCATTAGTTTTTCAGTGTTTACAGAGTTTTGTTTACATTTGTGTATAAATACATATAAGGTCCAGTTTGTACTTCAATAAAATGCCAAGAAAAGGTCAAAGGTCGCAGTCCCAGAAGCTTAGATGGCAAAAGCAGAAAGAACAGGTAAATGTTTCTCGGAGCGGTGAGGAGGTAAATGTGTCTGTTACAAGTATTCCCAGTCCAGAAGTGCAGAGCAGCGTTCAGACAGCCGCAGTGTCTTATGCAGATGTGGTAAAGAGAGGTGTTTGCTCATCATCTGTGCCAAATGCTAAAGTACAGCAGGTAATCCAGACTGGACCCCAGGTAACTCTGCAAACGCAGCATAATGGAGAAGCTCCAGGACCGTCTCATGTACAGGTTACAAACAGTGAAAGTCGTGCACGAGTGAGTAGCATCTGTGCATCCCGAAGCCAGGCCTCTCCTAAGTATGGAAAGTACCGGAATCAGCAATGCATGGCTAACAGTTTGGTTTTCCTGTCATTCTTACACGAGGATGAATTCATTACCAGAGCAGATCTTAACCGTGTGTTGGACAAAGGCCATGCCGTGTATTCAGATGCCAGACTGAGGTTTGTGAACAGCGTGTTTCTAGCCTGTGATGAGCTTCCCACAGTGGTCACCAGCCGCAGACACGAGTATCAAGTGGATATGTCTCAGTTTGCTCGTTATGGCACATTTGACGGTACAGATCATCTTCCGAGCCTTGAACAGGGACTACAGTGTTTGGCTTCAGAGTTTCGCTACGCTTTGCTAGTCATGGGAGGAACAGTCATCGCAGTTTGCAGGCTGACTTCAGGTGAATACGCATACTTTGATCCTCACCCACGTAAGTCTACAGGAATGCCATTGTCGCTAGATGTAAGTGGTGGAACTGCAGTTATGTTAAAATTCACACGTCTTAACGACATGATTGACAGGATCAAACATTTGTACCGAATGTTTAGCATCGCACCAACCTGCACTTATGAGCTACAGCCTGTTGAGTTCCACAGTGAAAACGTTGCTGACCAAAGAAATGCCGATGAAAACAGACAAACAGCTACAACTGTTCCAGCACCAGCTTTAAATGAACCTGAATTTGAAACCCCAAAATCCACTGAGCAGACACAGAAAACTGTGACCGACACTTTAGCTACTGAAGTGATGTCATCCAGAGTGGATTATTCAAATGAGCCAGCTGCTGAGCTGAACAGTCGTCCTTCTGATTATTTAGAAATAGAAACCTCTGCATCTTCTGTAAGAGACACCCAGGTAACAAAAGATTCTGTTCCTGAGAATGATTTAAACACTGCCTCCAGTTTAACTAAGACAACAGAGGAACTCTCACATAAACTATTGAAGCGTACTAAACAGGAAAGGAGAAAGATTAGGAGACGACTATTGGTCCAAGAAAAACTACCACAGCGAAAGGAAAATGAGAAAAAGAAAGAAAGACAGATGTACACTTTTGATGAAAGCTTTAAGGCGAAGAAAAAAGATTCTAGTAGAAAGTCTCATGATTCTGATCACAGTAAGAAAAAGAGTGTGTACAAAAATAATCTGTATAAACTTAATGCTACATATAGAGAGAAACAGAGAGAACATTTTAGAAAAATCTATAGAGATAGTGCTAAAATTAGAGAGAGAAAAAGGGAACGTGTCATAAGGATGTATAAAGAAGATTCTTTATTCAGAGAAAAGCAGAAGGAACGTATAACAAGAACATACAGAACTTGTGCTGAATTCAGAGAGAAACATAAAGCTTACATGAGGTCATATGTTTCTAACCTATATAAAGAAAGTGTAGAATTTAGACAGAAAAAAAAATGTTACATCACTAAACGTTATGGAGAAGAGAGACAATTTCAGCAGCAACACAAGGACAATATGAGAGAACGAATGAGAGTAAAATATTGGAACAGTTTTTCTTTTAGACAGATGCATAATATCAGCTGTGCAATGAACATAAAACGAAAATATTGTCAGATGCATCGACCAGCTGAAAGTTTACAGTGTCATCCAGAGAACAGTTTAATGAATGAGGCCATATCTCGTTTCAGATCAAACATTAAGTCAGCACCATCTTATGTTTGTACTGTTTGTCTAAAAGCTTCTTTTCCTAATCAGGTGAAAATCTGCAAAAGAGAAAATTACTCAAAACACCAAACTGTAGCTCAGCAGTGTCTAACTGGTAAATTTGTTCATATGTGTGATGAAGCATGTAATGATCACTGCAGCTTTCCTGTTGAGAGAAAAAAGGAGTATATCTGTCACACGTGTCACAGTTCCCTCAAAAGTGGACGCATGCCAAGACTTGCTGCTGTCAATGGTTTAGAACTGCAGGATATTCCAGCTGAACTGTGTGATCTCAACATTCTGGAGAGACATCTGATTGCCAAATGCATACCTTTTGCTAAGATTATTCCACTTCCAAAGGGCAGACAAAGACTCATACGTGGTAATGTGGTGTGTGTACCATCTGAGGTCCAACAAACAGTTGACTGTTTACCCAGACTCAGAAGCCAGTCACAGATAATGAGGATCAAGCTTAAAAGACGACTGTGCTACAAAGGCCATCAGCTGTTCCAGACTGTCACCTGGTCTAAACTCATTGAAGCCCTGCGTAAACTCAAACAGATTCACCCACAGTACACAGATGTTGTTATCAGAGATGATGCATTGCTTTGTGATCCAACGTTACCTGATGATGACAGCAGTGATGAAGCCAGCATGGGAAGCGATGATTATGATGAAGCAGATTTAATGGAAATTGACAACTATGAAAAAGATGCCCTTTTGTGTGAAAGTGAGTCTGAAAGTGAACAAGATATTAATATGCACTCCTGTGATGAACAACCAGAGGAAATCAATCCAGATGAACCAGAAAGTGATTTGAACAATGGAGGTTTTGCTCTAGAAAGTTGTCTGCAGCCTGTTGACATTTCAGAAGAGATTCTCTGTTTCACTGATAACACATATTGTGTGGCTCCTGCAGAAAGAAACAATCCTGTTAGCTTCTTCAGAACTCCTCATTTGGAAGCCATGGCATTTCCTGTGCAGTTTCCTACTGGTCAGAATACACTGGACGAAAAGAGACTTCTTAAACTCACACCAAGTGCTTACTTCAAGTCAAGGCTTTTCAACATTGACTCAAGATTTGCTAAAGACACAAATTACCTGTTTTTCTCACAGTTTGTCACTGAAATACACTTGGCTAATTCCAGCATGACAATACAGCTAAGGAAAGGTAAAACTATGACCAAAGATGGACGCAAAATCACATCAGGAATGTTACAAAGTAAGACAGAAGTAGAGAAGCTGGTAAGAAATAAAGATGCAATCAGATTTATGCAGCCACTCAGAGGAACTCCAGCTTACTGGCAGAAAACTACCAGAGATCTATTCAGTATGGTTCGTCAAATAGGAACACCTCAGTTCTTTGTCACGTTCTCTGCTGCTGAGATGAGATGGCCTGAAGTGATTCAAGCAATAAAGAGACAGCAAGGTGAAGAGGTTGATTTTGAAGCACTGGACTGGTCAGAAAAGTGTGAAATTCTAAGATCAAATCCAGTAACCACCATGCGAATGTTTGATAAACGTGTTGAGGCTTTGTTCAGAGATTTGCTTTTTTCTCCTGCACAGCCCCTTGGTGAAATCATTGATTACTTTTACAGAGTTGAGTTCCAGCACAGAGGTAGTCCACATATACACATATTGCTGTGGATTCGAGAAAAGGTAGAAGTAGATGTGGATGATGACCAAACGGTCTGTGACTTTGTGGACAGATACATCTCAGCTCAACTCCCTGATCCAGAAAAACAACCTGAACTGCACAAAAAAGTCACTGAACTACAAAAGCACAGCAAAAGCCACACAAAAACATGCTTTAAGAGTGTGAACTCTGGTTGTAGATTTGGGTTTCCAAAACCACCAGCCACAAGAACAATGATTGTGAGACAGGATGAGGATTCAGACACTGAAGCTGCAAAAGCCAAACTCAGACCTTTGTTGAACCTGCTGAAGGAACCTGAAGCTGCTTCGCTCACCATAGAGCAGATTCTGTCACGATGCAACTTGACAATGAATGAGTATGAACAATGCCTCCAGGACATAAACAAGAAAACAGCGCTGATTCTGAAACGTGACCCAAAGGACTGTTGGATCAACAATTACAACCCTCACCTGCTTGAAGCCTGGAACGCAAATATAGATGTCTCATTAATTTTGAATGCCTATTCATGTATAGAATACCTCTGTAAATATATAACGAAGAAAGAATCTGGCCTCTCTGAATACCTGAAGACAGTTATTGATAACTCTGCAAAGAACACGGTCAATGAATGCGATGAAATGAGAGCTGTGATGCAGGCTTACTCAAAAAAGAGAGAAATCAGTGCACAGGAGTGTGTGACTCGAGTCTGTGGCCTAAAAATGAAAAAATGTTCCCGCAGTGTTGTATTTGTACCAACAGATGATAACCCGGTAAAAATGAGTCGCCCCATGAGCTATCTGGAAACCACAACACATGACAGTTGTAATATTTGGATGACAAGTTTGAGTGATAAATACAAATGCAGACCTGAGACACCAGAATATGAGGAAATGTCACTGGCTGATTTTGCTGCGCTGTGCAGGTTGGTGAGTGGTCCAAATGAAGGAAAAGATGTGCTTCCTCTTCTAAACCAGCTTGGATTTGTACAAAGGCGAAAGAATGATAAACCAGCTATAATCAGGTATTACCAATGTTCACAGGAAAAAGATCCTGAGCAATTTTATGGACGACTGTTGAGACTTTACCTTCCGCACAGATCAGAGCAGGAACTGAAACCACAAGGGTTCCAAACCTATCAGTCCTTCTACAACTCAGGTTGTGTACGACTTCCATGTTCAGACCACAGTGAGTCTGTCAAAAGGATTGTAAAGAGAAATAAAGACAAGTATGAGAAGAACTCTGAGGATATTGAGAGTGCACTGGAAGAGTTTGAACAAAATAGGGATGTTGTGATCGACGAATGGTGTAATCTTGCTCCTGAATCTGAAGTTGTGAGGTTGCAATGTGATGAGAATCTTCCTGAGAGACATGATGATGATGAGAATGAACAGGAGAATGTTCCCGACTACAGTCGTCAGTCTGATGTTGTAACAGAGATCAGAGCCGTCAGAGAACAACCTGCAGTAGATCCAGCTGTGGTACGTGTAATGTATCAGAATCTGAACCAGAAGCAGGCCTGCGTGTTCTATGCCATAAGAGACTGGTGTATTCAGCGCGTTTGTGGTTTGAACCCAGATCCATTTTTCTTCTATATCAACGGTGGTGCAGGAACTGGAAAGTCACATCTGATTAAGTGTATTCACTCTGAAGCATCAAAGATCCTGAGCAGACTGCCTGCTAATGCAGAAGAAGCTGACATATCAAATCCAACTGTTTTACTGACTTCATTTACCGGGACAGCAGCTTTTTCTATCAATGGCTCTACGTTACATTCCCTACTGAAACTACCCAGGAGTCTGAAACCACCCATTCAAGGACTTGGTAACCAACTGGATGAAGTCAGATCTGAGCTGATAAATGCTGAAATTATTGTTATTGATGAGATTTCGATGGTTTCAAAACCCCTTTTTGCTTATGTGGATGCAAGACTGAAACAAATCAAAGGCACTCAGAGACCTTTTGGTGGAATGTCAGTTTTAGCTGTTGGAGATTTTTACCAGCTGCCACCAGTGCGACAGTCTAAACCTCTCTGTGTTTACGATCCAGAACAGATTGACCTATGGCAGGAACATTTTCAGATGATCACTCTAACCGAGATCATGCGTCAGAAAGATGATGTTGCCTTTGCAGAGATGTTGAACAGGATTAGAGTGAAAGAAAAGACAGATGAGCTTTCTCAGTGCGACAGAGATTTGTTGTCACAGGCCGTGACTGCACCAGAAGAATGTCCAACTGAGGTCTTACACATCTATGCCACCAACAAGAATGTGGAATCCCATAACACAGATACCCTGAAGAAGCTTCATTCAAACATCATAATCATCACTGCAGATGATTTCCAGAAGGATAAACGTACAGGCAGAATGGCACGAAGAGACAAACCATTTACAGGTGGGCGAAATGATTTACCTGACACTCTGAACGTTGCTGAAGGAGCTCGAGTGATGCTGACCAGAAACTTGGACACACTAAACGGTTTGGTCAACGGTGCTTTTGGTATACTGGTAAAGGTGGTGAGATCTGAAAATGATGGACAAATAATTAAACTGGGGCTCAGAATCGACAACCGGCAGTCTGTAAGAAGCAACCGCAGTGCTAATGCAGCATCTGATGATCTGGTTTACATTGAGAGAGCAGAGGAGAGTCTGAAGTTTAAAGGAGCGGTACGCAGACAGTTTCCTGTAAAGCTAGCATTCGCCTGCACAATTCACAAAACCCAGGGTCTTACAACACAGACAGCTGTAGTTTCAATGAAGAACATTTTTGAACCAGGTATGGCTTATGTTGCTCTCAGCAGGGTGACGTCTCTCAGTGGACTGTATTTACAGGACTTGGATGAGAAAAAGATTTACGCCAATCCCGAGGTAACTGCAGCGCTCCAAACCATGAGACAAGCCAGCGTTGAGGAAATGATGCCTCTTCTTCAGGTCAGAGAAACAGCCAGCAGACCTGACACTCTTACACTGATCCATCACAATACAGAGGGTTTGCCATCTCACATCAGTGACATCAAGAGTCATCATGAAATGAGTTTAGCAGATGTTTTGTGTCTCACAGAGTCTCACCTCCAAGGCTCCTTTGTTGCAGATAGTCTTCATTTGGACGGCTACACCATGTTCAAACGCAACAGACATGTGTCCTACACAAACTTTCATCACATGGCCAGCAGAAGTGGTGGTGGAGTTGTTGTGTATGTGAGGAATCATTTTCAGGTTCAGGTAAAACAGTATCTGCATAATGTCACTGATCTTGAGTTTTTAGTGTTGAAGGTTCAGGCTCCATTCCCTGCGCTCATTGCGGTTGTGTACAGACCCCCTGACTACAGTTTGACACCGTTCATGCAAAACCTGGTAAGTCTTTTAGATTCACTTGAAATAATGGACTGTCACCCAATAATTGTGTGTGGAGATTTTAATGAGAACCAGTTGCAGAGTGGAAGAAAACAGATTCTGGAGCAGTTTCAGTCGAGAGGGTATTCACAGCTGATCACTTCTGCCACTACAGACAAGAACACCCTGCTTGACCTCATTTTTATTTCTCAGCCACAGAAAAGCCTCCATTCAGGTGTTCTGAGAACATATTACAGTTACCACAACCCTGTGTTTTGTGTCCTGTCCTCGAGCCAATCATGAAGTCATCTGGTGAGTTTTGAAACAATTACAGATCATGTTTGTTACAGAGTTTACTGATTGTAGAGCATGAAAAAGATTTTTCATTGAAAATTCATATTTCTTCATATTGTCTTCCCAACTCTGTCTGTAAGAAGACCCTTTCTTATTGCAATGTTATTAATCATTTCACCAAATCATGGCTGTACTTCATGCAGAGCCGGGAGATCTGCTTTCTGTTATCATGCACCTCAGATCTGAAATATGCTGCAAAAAGTATTAAACTGACATAATTTATTTTTTATTCTCATGTTTTAAATGACTAAATCTACTAATGCATTTTTTCATGGATGTTAATTGTCATCTCCTTTTTTAATACTTTTTTTACTTTGACGTTTGTATCTCAACAAACAAGATCTTCCCCTCCAAGGGCTTTCAAATATGAAATAGTAAATAAATAAATCCCAGATAAATGCAAGTATTTATTATGGGTCACATGAATAAATACAGACAATTATATTTTCTTGATTATAGTAAATTTTGTAGAATCAAATGTTTTTGGGATGAATGAGGTTTTGCTTATCATGTTTTACAGGTAAAATTTTTTTTAAAGTTTTAAACTATCTTTAGGCTACCAGAGATGTCTATGATGATACATTATGTAGAGAAAAACATTTTTACAGCTTACAGAATATGTATAAAAACTGATTTAGAAGTACATGGAAAGTTTCTGCATCCATTTTCTGACTTGGCCTTTATCCGGGTGGGTTTGGGTTTGGGTGGATAAAGGCCAAGTCAGAATTCTCTGAGCAGCTGGAAAAAGCTGCTAATAAACAAAGACATCAGAAAGCGGGGGCTTTAGGTGTAGCCCCCGCTTTCTGACGCACTAATTAGATTTAGTAACTGACACCCCATACCAGCATTACATAGACATTTGGGGGCTGAGATGGGTGGGTGGGGAGGGTGGGTGGGTGGTGTTAAAAGCACTTTATGTTTTGTAGATGAATTTTTTTCAGACAGGGCACACACAGTCCTGTTTCCTTTGCGGGAAAACCTTCAAACTTCACCATCCTCAGCTGAAACAACATCTTAACACCATCTTCATGAACTGCTGAGCCAAACCTGATCCATCAGTGCTGGACTGCACAGATAACTACATGCCACACAGAGTCTGCTGTTTTATGAACTGCCATACCAGTGTGTCTTCAATGGAGAAGATGACACACCCATCACCTGACCTCCTGCCTGATCTGGAGACCATCATCATGCTGCCACACTGCACACCTCTGAGACCATCAATGATGACTCATACTGAGGAAACTGTATTTCCTGTCAGAGATGCTCAGTGATCCTCAGAGCAGAGAGAGGTATGATTCTTTATCTTTGATAAAAAATGTCAGTGTTTTTAATTCAATTAATTAATTTAAATCCTGTTTATTGCATAAATAATTCCACACTCAAATGATTATACTTGTTGACACTTTTTGAGTTTTAATTCACATTATGGATTACAAATCTATGCTTTTTCTACTCTGTCTCTCTGTGCAGGTACTGCTGTCTTCTGAGTTCTTCAGTGTCCCAACTGAGACATTCAAACCTCATTGCAGAGCTCATGTCTTTCCTCACCATCATGTGAGTGTGAGATTGCTCTGGATTCTGGTTATGTGGCCTGCAGCACCCATAAGGTATTTCAACATTGTTCATTGTATAACTTATTTGTAGTTTTTAAGCCTTAACACAAATAAAATGTTCCTTTTTCTGTATTTTTTAGAACAAGCTCGTACAGTGTGCCTGCATTCCAGCTTCTTAGACTCTACGCAGGTGGACAGAGTATCAGTGTTTGGCCACTCTTACAGACACCGACTTCTGTGAACTCACTTCTACTGATCAGGCACCTCACTCCAGGAAGACATAGGGCTGGAAGCCTGTCATCATTTCCAGTGTGGCTTTGTATTCTTGGGGTAGCACCAGATTTTTCCCACAAATATTCAAAGGTAACACTTATTTTAAGCTTAGTTATTAAATCAAAAGTCTTCCCTTTTGTTAATTTTATTGTTTTTAAAAAAAAATTGTTTTCTTTTAGATTTATATGCAGTGATCGGATGTGGTGGAGCTTTGTTAACTGTGTGGAAAACATCTGTTTGTGATGATATTTACAATGAGGCTTTAAGGTGACAGTTTCCATGTAATTTCAATCCTTTTACTAAGCAAAAACATGTTTGCAATTAACATTTTTTTTTCAGTTTTGTCTTTTGGATTTATGGTTAACATTCCTCTGTGACATCAAATACTAAACTGGTCCAAGTAACCAGCATATCATTGGTCAAAGGCAAAAAGGACCACATGTCACGCTAGCAATGGATTTTTGACTGTGTTTGTGTCACCAGATTTAACAAACAATATCAGACATATGAAACTGAACTCTGGATTAATGTGCAGATGTTTTTTTTTTTTTTTTTTTTTTTTATTGTTGAATAATTATTTTGTAGGACAAACCCAATCTATTTACCCAAAAAATAGTGGATTAATATATCTAAGTCTATAAGTATAGCAAGCTGAATTCATACAAACACACAGCTCTAAATCTTGAATTGTAGGATGTACAAAAATGATCATGTGATTATTATGGACATTTAAATAACTATATCTATTGAACCATTACACGTATTCTTTATAGAGATTACACAATCTCAAAATGTGAAAAAAGAAAGTGTTTAAGAGAATAAATAATGTGTGTTTGTATGAATCCTGCCTTAGTATGGGGTGTCAGTAACTACATTAGTATAGAGTAGGTCTAACAGTGGTTTTCCACATCTGCTCTAATATATATAGATAATGGGTCAGGCATATAAAGTCATTTTGAAAAGTTCATAAAGGTCATTTATATGTGTTCCTCTTTATCATTTTATATCAGGTCACACAGCTGACTTGAGTTTTGATCAGGATAGAACCATAACATTCATGCTAATGGTTCTACTGTTTACAGTTACTTTATGATAGATTTCACCCTGGTCACAGCACTATGTGAAAAGCTGTTAGAGGTAAAGTTAACCCAATTAATACCTCATCATAAGTCACTCTCTAACGCAAAGCAGTGATTATTTTTCAGTGTAATTTATTCCACAACAATGTTCTTTATTTGATTCCTGTTTCTTTAAATATGCACATCGATTGTTCAGCTGTGTTACTCTCCACACCTCAAATATATCACAATGTGGACTTCATTTCGGTACAGATTTATCATCAAATCAGGAAACTGTAAACTAATTGAAAAAATGAAGCTTATGAAAATTTTAATGTGGCATTGAAACATGTTGTTTATCCTTGCCAAATTATATTTACACAAAACTCCAGCAAATCAGAGGATGTATTTTTGTCCTTCACTTGCTGTTTATATATGTGTATATTGTTTTGCAGTTAATAGCCTATCATGTGTCTGCGCATCTTAGGGCCATAAACATAAACATGGCAAACAAGGATATGTTCACTATTCCAACAGATGCTTCAATTGTTTGTATAGATGTTAGATTCATTTGATTTGCGTTTTCTATTAATATTATTCTGTTTGTCCCAAATGGGATTTTTATTTCTGTATGCCATTATTGTAATCATTGGAAACAACTGAGTAAATAGTTTGTATCATATGTTTCTAAAAATATTTGAATGTTCTACTTTTCTACTACTGGTTTTCTACTTTCTAAACTTTCTGCCACTCTTTGGCATTTTTACCTCTGACCGCAGCATCTTGTGCATCTTGTATTACCTAAATGTTGTTTGTGTGGGTTTTGTTTTTGTTTTGTTTGTTTGTTTTTTTGCCATTTTTAGATTTCACCAGCTGTGTAAACTCTGCAATTTTACCTTGGTTTTGTTCCACATCAGTTTATCTGCTGGGTGATTTTCTTCCTTTTCTAATGTTTCTGGTAATTTTTCACAGTTAAACAAGTAACTTTGAGGTTACTTCAGCCTTTTCAGTTGTTATCTGTTGACAGTTTTGCCTAATTATTACATTTCTGCAAAATTATAGCAGTTCTGATAAGTTGTAATATTTCTGCCAAGTTTTTAATTTTCTACTAAATTATATTATTTCTGCTAGGTTACACTACTTTTGTTTGTTATGTTATGTTATGTTAAGTTATGTTATTCTAAATTATTACATTTCTGCTAAGTTTTTAATTTTCTACTAAATTATATTATTTCTGCTAGGTTACACTACTTTTGTTTGTTATGCTATGTTATGTTAAGTTATGTTATTCTAAATTATTACATTTCTGCTAAGTTTTTAATTTTCTACTAAATTATATTATTTCTGCTAGGTTACACTACTTTTGTTTGTTATGTTATGTTATGTTAAGTTATGTTATTCTAAATTATTACATTTCTGCTAAGTTGTGGCTTCTGGTAAACTACAACATTTCTGCTGAATTGTTATGTTTATTAGTTATTGCATTTCTGCTAAGTTATTACATTTTTGTTAACTTGATGTTGTCCTGCAAAATTATTAAAATTTCAACAACTTTTTAAACACTGACTTTGATTTCTTCAGCTTCTTCAGCTATTTTCAACTATTTTCAGCAGACAGCTTCAGCTATACAGCATCCACACTGCATTTTCGCAGGAAATGCAAATTTTTCTAGTTGTGTGGATGCCCTCATAGGGCATCCACACTATTGAGTTCCTGTTTCTCTTTATTGTGTGGATGCCCTCAAAGGGCATCCACACAATTGAGTTCGTGTTTCTCTTTATTCTTTATTGTGTGGATGCCCTCATAGGGCATCCACACTATTGAGTTCCTGTTTCTCTTTAATCTTTATCCTTTCTTTATTCCTGTTGCTTCCGTACGTTTTTTGCACCTTAACTACTTCCTCAGTTTTCAGCCGATTTTCTCAGTTCAAACTCTAAACTGTTCTGCTCTTTCTGCTCTTTCCGGCTATATCTTTTGCTGTTTATTACTATTATACTTTTTAAAATATTACACTTTTTTCCTTTAATTTGTCCCATTGAAATGAATGGGAAACTTCCACAATTCTGCTAAAACTTGCTTGTTTTTGAAACTTAACTGCATGCTCATACTTTCACGTAGAAACTCCATTCAAACTTTAAAACGTTCTCAAATGATTGGGCTATTCCTGTGTGATTCAGCTTTTTCATATCTGTTACCGTTTTCATCTAATGCCTCTTTAAGTTTTCATTTGCAGATTTGTGATTTTTCAGAAAATACATGCGTTTTTATGGTTGCTATGCAATTAACTCAGAGTGAGCACTGGTGCGTTCTGAATTTTCTCTTCATGTCTGAACAACTTCTTGCTACTCGCTCAATTTCCACTCATCCCCCACAAATTATACATCAAAACGTAGGTATTTTTGCTGGCTTTAAGACAGTGTCACTATAATTATCGTGCAAGTTACGGTTTTTTCACAATTTGCCTCGAAGTGACACGAAGTCTAAAAACTCCCCATTCAAAGTCTATGGGGAGGTTGTGAAACTCAGAGCTGAAATACTGAAACTGAAGGCATTTTCAAATCGTCATATCTCCTTAACGAAGGAAAGTTAAAACATGAGGCTTGTGCCAATTCATCTTCAGACACTGCTGACACTCACGGTCGAAGCAGTTTTTACAGTCATCTTACCGTTGAGCCATAAATTACGTTTGTTTGAGGAGTGGAAATCTGTCCTCCTCTCAGTTTTCAAACTCCGAAAATGAAGCCGTTTCTTCTCTCGTCATATCTCCGCGACGGAAGCACAAAAAGCTATGTAAATCGCAGTCAAAGTTCACCAAAGTCCGCTGATTCACCCAGTGCAAGAATTATGTTTCTAGTCCACCTAGTTTTTGAGTTAGACGACGTTTTGTAACTCCAAAAAACAGCGTTTTTCGCCTCTTACCGCGATCTAATTCTGACTGCTCATCAGCCTGTTTTCCAGGTGACTGCTCTCTTTGCCAGTGGCGCAGTTGGTAATGACACGGGTTTGAAGCCCAAAGGTCGTGTGTTCAATTCCACCTTATCCACATGTTTTTTTCACTACAAAATAATACACTATCACAGACCAGTAATTCATATTGATCATTTATTACAATTCTGCAAAGTTTTATGATTTTGGCAGCTTTCCTAATATGGACCTCAGATTCTTCTTAACGCTCCATGGCAGAAATACATACAAGTACACAGCCTGATAAAGCAGATAGAAGAAGTACCTCTGAGTGGTTCAGCATTTTCACCTCCTATCAGCACAAATCTCAGCTGTTTTCAGAAAAAACTCTTTTGAACAGAAATTCTGCTGATTCATCTCTTTTCAGCGCAACTTTCTGCTTCTTTACCTTTTTTCAGCAGAAATTCTGCTGATTGAACTCTTCAGCAGAATTTTCACCTCTTTTCAGCCCAAATTCTGCTTATTCACCTCTTCTGCAAAATATTCAGCCTTTTCACCTCTTTTCAGCAGAAATTCTGCTCAGTCAACTCTTTTCAGCAAATTTTTCAGCCTTTTCACCTCTTATCAGCACAAATCTCAACTGTTTTCAGAAAAAACTCATTTGAGCACAAATTCTGCTGATTCATCTCTTTTCAGCAGAATTTTAAATTTTTTCACCACTTTTCTGCACAAATCCCAGCTTTTTCAGCTGTTTTCAGCAAAGACCTCTTTTCTGCAGAAATTATGCTCATTCAACTCTTTTCAGCAAAATTTTCAGCCTTTTCACCTCTTATCAGCACAAATCTCAACTGTTTTCAGAAAAAACTCATTTGAGCACAAATTCTCCTGATTCATCTCTTTTCAGCAGAATTTTAAATTTTTTCACCACTTTTCAGCACAAATCTCAGCTTTTTCAGCAGTTTTCATCAAAAACCTCTTTTCAGCAGAAATTCTGCTGATTGAACTCTTTTTAGAAGATTTTTCACCTCTTTTCAGCACAAATTCTGCTTATTCACCTCTTCTGCAAAATATTCAGCCTTTTCACCTGTTGTCAGCAGAAATTCTGCTCATTCACCTCTTATCAGCGCAATTTTCTGCTTCTTTCCATGTTTTCTGTAGAAATTGTGCTCATTCAACTCTTTTCAGCAAAATTTTCAGCCTTTTCACCTCTTATCAGCACAAATCTTTGCCGCTTCTGCTCATTTCAGCAAAATTGTCAGTGTCTCCACCTCTTCTTTGTGAGAATGACTTTGGCTCAGTGAGATGAGCAGCCGCCTTGAGACCAAGCGGGCCAGGTTCGAATCCTGGTCAGGGCAGTTTTTTTTTTCCATCACTTTTCAGCAAAAATTTCTCCGTCTTTACCCCTTTCAGTAGAATTTTTCTCTTTTCACCACTTTTCATGAAAATTTTCTGCTTCTTCACCTTTTTTCAGCAGAATTTTACGTTTCTTCACCACCATACAACTTTTTGCAACTTTTCAACTTTTTCAGCTTTTTTCAGCAGACATCTTCGGCGTTAAGGCATCCACACAGCATTTTCGCAGGAAATGCAAATTTTTCTAGTTGTGTGGATGCCCTCAAAGGGCATCCACACTATTGAGTTCGTGTTTCTCTTTATTGTGTGGATGCCCTCATAGGGCATCCACACTATTGAGTTCCTGTTTCTCTTTAATCTTTATTATTCTTCTAGTTGCTTCCGTACACTTTTTGGACCTTAACTACTCCCTCAGTTTTTGTGCTATTTGCACCGTTCAAATCTTTAAAAATTCTGCTCTTTCTGCTAATGCCGGCTATGACTTTTGGTGCTCATAACTTCTATACTTTTTGAGATATTGAATTTTTTTTGCAATATTTTTTGCCCTTTTCTGCCACATTATCAGTGGCCTCACTGATTTTCCTTGCCGGGTTGACCTGTGTTTTAGCTCAGTGAGATGAGCATCCGTTCTCAGACTGGGAGGCCGGGGTTCAAATCCCGCTTTTGGCAAAATTTCTTTCAGTTAACAATTAAACGTTTTTAACTCTTTTCAGCAGAAATTGTGCTGATTGAACTCTTTTCAGCAGAAATTGTGCTGATTGAACTCTTTTCAGCAGAATTTTAAATTTTTTCACCACTTTTCAGCACAAATCCCAGCTTTTTCAGCTGTTTTCAGCAAAAACCTCTTTTCAGCAGAATTCTGCTGATTGAACTCTTTTCAGCAGAAATTCTGCTGATTGAACTCTTTTCAGCAGAATTTTAAATTTTTTCACCACTTTTCAGCACAAATCCCAGCTTTTTCAGCTATTTTCAGCAAAAACCTCTTTTCAGCAGAATTCTGCTGATTGAACTCTTTTCAGCAGAATTCTGCTGATTGAACTCTTTTCAGCAGAATTCTGCTGATTGAACTCTTTTCAGCAGGAATTCTGCTGATTGAACTCTTTTCAGCAGAAATTCTGCTGTTTGAACTCTTTTCAGCAGAATTTTCACCTCTTTTCAACCCAAATCTCAGCTGTTTTCAGAAAAAACTCTTTTCAGCAGAAAGTCTGCTGATTCATCTCTTTTCAGCGCAACTTTCTGCTTCTTTACCTCTTTTCAGCAGAAATTCTTCTGATTCACCTCTTTTCTGCAAAGTTTTCAGCCTTTTCACCTCCTATCATCACAATTCTCAGCAGCTTCTTCTCATTTCATCAGAATTGTCAGTCTCTCCACCTCTTCTTTGTGAAAATGATTTTGGCTCAGTGAGCTAAAGAGCCGCCTTGAGACTAGAAGGGCCAGTTTCGAATCCTACTCAGGGCAATGTTTTTTTTCACCACTTTTAAGCAAAAAATTTCTGCTTCTTCACCTGTTTTCAGCAGAATTTTCAGTTCTTCACCGCCATACAACTATTTGCAACTTTTCAACTTTTTCAGCTTTTTTCAGCAGACATCTTCAGCGTTAAGGCATCCACACAGCATTTTCGCAGGAAATGCAAATTTTTCTAGTTCTTTATTGTGTGGATGCCCTCATAGGGCATCCACACTATTGAGTTCCTGTTTCTCTTTATACTTTATTATTGTGTGGATGCCTGAAAGGGCATCCACACCATTGAGTTCCTGTTTCTCTTTATTCTTTATCCTTTATTATTCTGGTTGCTTCCGTACACTTTTTGGCGCTTAACTACTCCCTCAGTTTTTGTGCTATTTGCACCGTTCAAATCTTAAAAAATTCTGCTCTTTCTGCTAATGCCGGCTATGACTTTTGGTGCTCATAACTTCTATACTTTTTGAGATATTGAATTTTTTTTGCAATATTTTTTGCCCTTTTCTGCCACATTATCAGTGGCCTCACTGATTTTCCTTGCCGGGTTGACCTGTGTTTTAGCTCAGTGAGATGAGCATCCGTTCTCAGACTGGGAGGCCCGGGTTCAAATCCCGCTTATGGCAACATTTCTTTCAGTTAACAATTAAACTTTTTAAACTCTTTTCAGCAGAAATTCTGCTGATTGAACTCTTTTCAGCAGAATTTTAAATTTTTCACCACTTTTCAGCACAAATCCCAGCTTTTTCAGCTGTTTTCAGCAAAAATCTCTTTTCAGCAGAAATTCTGCTGATTGAACTCTTTTCAGCAGAAATTCTGCGTATTAAACTCTTTTCAGCAGAATTTTCACCTCTTTTCAGCCCAAATTCTGCTTATTCACCTCTTCTGCAAAATATTCAGCCTTTTCACCTCTTTTCAGCAGAAATTCTGCTGATTCATCTCTTTTCAGCGCAACTTTCTGCTTCTTTACATCTTTTTAGCAGAAATTCTTCTGATTCACCTCTTTTCTGCAAAGTTTTCAGCCTTTTCACCTCTTATCAGCACAATTCTCAGCAGCTGTTTTCAGCAAAAACCTCTTTTCAGCAGAATTTTCACCTCTTTTCAGCCCAAATTCTGCTTGTTCACCTCTTCTGCAAAAATTTCAGCCTTTTCACCTCTTATTAGCACAAATCTCAGCCTTTTTCAGAAAAAAAAACTCTTTTGAGCAGAAATTCTGCTGATTCACTTCTTTCCTGCAAAGTTTTCAACCTTTTCACCTCTTATCAGCACAATTCTCAGCCACCTCTTTTTTGGGAGAATGACTTTGGCTCAGTGAGATGAATAACCGCCTTGAGACCAGGAGGGCCAGGTTCAAATCCTGCTCAGGGAAACTTTTTTTTTTCACCACTTTTCAGCAAAAAATTCTCCGTCTTTGCCCCTTTCAGTAGATTTTTTTTGCTTTTCACCACTTTTCAATAAAATTTTCTGCTTCTTCACATATTTTCAGTAGAATTTTACGTTTCTTCACTGCCATGCAACTTTTTGCAACTTTTCCACTTTTTCAGCTTTTTTCACCAGACATCTTCAGCGTTAAGGCATCCACACAGCATTTTCGCAGGAAATGCAAATTTTTCTAGTTGTGTGGATGCCCTCAAAGGCATCCACACTATTGAGTTCCTGTTTCTCTTTATTCTTTATTATTATTCTTCAAGTTGCTCCCGTTTTTTCCGTTTTTTGGACTTTAACTACTTCCTCAGTTTTCAGCCGATTTTCTCAGTTCAAACTCTAAACTATTCTGCTCTTTCTGCTCTTTTCTGCTATGACTTTTGGTCTTTATTACTATTATACTTTTTAAAATATTACACTTTTTTCCTTTTTTTTGTCCCATTGAAATGAATGGAAAACTTCCACAGTTCTGCTAAAACTTGCTTGTTTTTGAAACTTAACTACTTCCTCATACTTTCACCTAGAAACTCCATTCAAATTTTAAAATGTTCTCAAATGATTGGGCTATTCCTGTATGATTCAGCTTTTTCAGATATTCTACCATTTTCATCTTATCCCTCTTGAAGTTTTCAGTTGCAAAATTGTGATTTTTCAGAAAATACATGCGTTGTTATGGTTGCTATGCAATTAACTCAGAGTGGACACTCGTCCTTTCTGAATTTTTTTTTCATGTCTGAACAACTTCTTGCTACTCACCCAATTTCCGCTCAACCCCCACAAATTATACATCAAAACGTAGGTATTTTTGCTGGCTTTAAGAAAACGTCACCATCATTGTTGTGGGATTTACAGATTTTTTGCAAATCTCCTCAGAGCAACACAAAGTCTGAAAACTCTCCATAGACAGTCAATGGAGAGTTTGTTCAAAATCACCGCTGGAATTCTCTAATGAGAGGCATTTTCAAATCGTCATATCTCCTTAACGAAGCAAAGTTGAGACATGAGGCTTGTGCCAATATATCTTCAGACACTCTTGATGCTCACAATTCAAGATTTTTTTTCGCACCTATTACCGTTTGGCCACGAATTACATTTGTTTGAGGGTAGGAAATTTGTCCCTCGTTCAGATTTTTTCAGATTTCAAACTCTGGAAATGAGGCACTTTTTTCTCTCGTCATATCTTTTTGATGGATTTCAACAGAGCCCTGAAAATTTCCATCACTGTTCACCAAAGCCTGCTGTTTCTTACGGTGAAAGAATGATTTTGATGCTCCATATAGATTTAGAGTTACCAAAGGTTGTTTGAGGGCAAGTCAAGGCAGTTTTTGCTTCGCCTCTACTCAGTTACAGTGTGTTACAAGTCATATATCTTTAATCATTTATACTTTATCTCTGAGTTATGAAGACCTGAAGATTCCCCCATCTCTTTTGAACAAAACGATGTCAGAATGACCGCTCTAGCCCCTACGGTTAGGAAATTAAGGCCATTTGTTCGAGGGGAATCCTGAATGTCAGAAATACACTGAAGAAAACTCATATCTCTCTCTGTGTCTGTGTGTGTAAGGGCTGATTAGAGCAGGTGCAGCTAATTTAACTGACCTAGATATACCATGCCCAGACTCTCAACAGCCCCTGTTCACTTTACCCTCTGTGTATGTGTGTCTGTGTATCAATATTTCTCCTATGTTTAAGTATCACTCCTCAATCATAGTATTTCTGCTAAAGCAAAGTACTTCTACTACATCTTAGTGCTTCTGCTAAATCATAGTATTTCTGCTAAATCATAGTATTTTTGCAAAATCATGGTATTTGTGCAAAATCATGGTTTTGGAGCCAAATCATATGTTATATTATTACTACTAAATGGAGGAATTTCTGTTATGTTATATTATATCTGCTGAATATAGTATATCTGCCAAATCATAGTATTTATCACAAATCATAGTATTTTTTCCAAATTACAGTATTTCTGCTAAAAAGCAGAAATAGTACCTTTTAGCAGAATTTTCAGCCAAAAGATAGTATTTATGTTAAAACATAGTATTTCTGCTAAATCATAGTATTTGTACTGAGACATAGTATTTCTGCTCAATCATAGTATTTGTACTAAATTATAGTATTTCAATCAAATCATAGTATTTGTGCCAAAGCATTGTATTTGTATGGAGTCATAGTATTTCTTCTAAATCATAGTATTTCAATCAAATCTCAAAACTGCTAAAATGCAGTATTTCGGCTGAATCATAGTATTTGTACCCAATCATAGTATTTCTGCCATATCATCGTATTTGTGCCAAATCATGGTATTTTTGCCAAATTATAGTATTCGTGCCCACTTAATATTTCTGTTATATTATAGTATTACTACTAAGTCGTAGAATTTCTGTTATGTCATAGTGTATCTGCTGAGTATAGTATATGTGCCAAATCATAGTATTTTTACCAAATCATAGTATTTCTGCTAAAACAGAGTGTTCCTGCCAAATCATAGTATTTGTACTGAAACATAGTACTTCTGCCCAATCATAGTATTTGTGCCAAAGAATCGTATTTGTATGGAGTCATAGTATTTCTTCTAAATCATAGTATTTCAATCACATCTCAGTAGTTGTGTTAAAACGCAGTATTATTGCCAAATCATAGTATTTGTACGCAATCATAGTATTTCTGCTAAATCATAGCATTTGTGCCAATTAATGGTATTTGTGGAAAAACATAGTATGTCTGCAAAACCATAGTATATCTGTTATGTTATAGTAATACTACTAAAGCATAGTATTTCTGCCAAATCATAGTATTCCTTCAAAATCATAGTATTACTGCAATTTCATAGTATTTGAGCGAAACCATAGTATATGTGCAAAAACATACTAAATGTAGTAATGTACTAAATCATAGTATTTGTGCCAAATCATAGTATTTGTTGCAAATCATAGTATTGGAACCAAAACATAGTATTTGTCCCAAAGCATCGTATTTCTACAAAGTCATAGTATTTCTTCTAAATCATAGTATTTCAATCAAGTCTAAGTAGTTGTGCTAAAACGCAGTATTTCTGCCGAATCATAGTATTTGTACCCAATCATGGTATTTTTGCCAAATCATGGTATTTGTGCCAAATTATAGTATTTGTGCCCACTAAATATTTCTGTTATGTTATAGTATTACTACTAAGTCGTAGAATATCTGTTATGTTATAGTGTATCTGCGGAATATAGTATATGTGCCAAATCATAGTATTTATACCAAATCACAGTATTTGTGCTAAAACATAGTATTTCTGCCATATTGTGGTATTTGTGCAAGAACATTGAACTGTTATGTTATAGTATTACTACTAAGTCATAGTATTTCTGCTTTGTTATAGTATTTGTGCTAAAACGTAGTATTTCTGCCAAGTCATAGAATTACTGCAATTTCATAGTATTTTGAGGAAATCTGTTATGTTATAGTATTACTACTAAGTAATAGTATTTCTGCCAAATCATAGTATTTCTGCTAAAACGTAGTATTTCTGCCAAATCATAGTATTACTGCTATTTCATACTATTTAAGCGAAATTACAGTGTTTCTGCAAAAACATTGCATTTCTGCTAAATCATAGTATTTCTGTAATCTTATAGTACTTGTACTCAATTATAGTATTTGTGCCAAAGTTTAGTATTTCTGCCAAATCATATTATCTCTGCTAAATCATAGTGTCTGCCAAATCATAGCATTTGTACCAAAACATAGTATTACTGCTAAATCATAGTATTTGAGCCAAATCATAGTATTTGTGCTAAAACATAGTATTTCTTCCAAATCATAGTATTTGTGCCAAAGCATAGTATTTCTTCCAAATCATAGTAAAACTGCACAATAAAGGTTCTTGAGCCACATCAGTGTTTGTGCTAAAACATAGTATTTGTGCCAAATCATAGTATTTCTTCTAAATCCTAGTAATTCTGCTCAATGATAGAATTTCTGCTATGCTGTAGTACTTTTTGCTAGATTGTAGTACTTCTGCTAAGTCAAAGTATTTCATGTAAATCATAGTATTTCTACCAAGTCCCAGTATTTCTGATAAATCATAAATCATAAATAATGTTTAAGCACAAATTGTATGATTTGGCTCAAATACTATGATTTGGCAGACTTTTCTGTGTTTCAGCAAAAATGCATTTGCCAGGAAAAAATATTATTTAGTATAAATACTAAGTTTTAGCAGAAATACTATGTTTAAACTTTAAAAAATTCTGCTATTTCTCCTAATGTGTGTTATGACTTTTGACCATTGAATTGAAAGGAACACATTATCAATATGGTCACTGATTTTGCATCCGTTCTCAGACTGGGAGGCCCGGGTTCAAATCCCGCTTATGGCAACATTTCTTTCGGTTAACAGTAAAACTTTTTTAAATCTTTTCAACACAAATTTCAGCTTTTTCACCCCTTTTCAACAGAATTTTCCATTTTTTCAATCCTTTTCAGCACAAATCCTAGCTTTTTCAGCTGTTTTCAGCAAAAACCTATTTTCAGCAGAATTCTGCTCATTCAGCTCTTTTCAGCAGAAATTCTGCTAATTGAACTCTTTTCAGCAGAATTTTTACCTCTTTTCAGCCCAAATTCTGCTTATTCACCTCTTCTGCAAAATTTTCAGCCTTTTCACCTCTTATCAGGACAAATCTCAGCTGTTTTCAGAAAAAAACTCTTTTGAGCAGAAATTCTGCTGATTCATCTCTTTTCAGCACTACTTTCTTCTTCTCAACCTCTTTTCAGCAGAAATTCTGCTGATTCATCTCTTTTCTGAAAAAATTTCAGCCTTTTCACCTCTTATCAGCACAATTCTCAGCCGCTTCTGCTCATTTCAGCAAAATTGTCAGTCTCTCCACCACTTCGTTGTGAGAATGACTTTGGCTCAGTGAGATTAATAGCTGTCCTGAAACCAGGAGGGCGAGGTTCAAATCCTGCTCAGGGCAACTTTTTTTTTTCCACCACTTTTCAGCAAAATTTCTCCGTCTTTATCCCTATAAGTAGAATTTTTTGCTTTTCATCATTTTTCAGCAAAAATTTTATGCTTCTTCACCTGTTTTCAGCAGAATTTTCAGTTTTCTCACCACCATACAACTTTTTGCAACTTTTCAACTTTTTCAGCTTTTTTCAGCAGACATCTTCAGCGTTAAGGCATCCACACAGCATTTTCGCAGGAAATGCAAATTTTTCTAGTTATTCTTCTAGTTGCTTCCGTACACTTTTTGGACCTTAACTACTCCCTCAGTTTTTGTGCTATTTGCACCGTTCAAATCTTAAAAAATTCTGCTCTTTCTGCTAATGCCGGCTATGACTTTTGGTGCTCATAACTTCTATACTCTTTGAGATATTGAATTTTTTTTGCAATATTTTTTGCCCTTTTCTGCCACATTATCAGTGGCCTCACTGATTTTCCTTGCCGGGTTGACCTGTGTTTTAGCTCAGTGAGATGAGCATCCGTTCTCAGACTGGGAGGCCCGGGTTCAAATCCCGCTTATGGCAAAATTTCTTTCAGTTAACAATTAAACGTTTTTAACTCTTTTCAGCAGAAATTCTGCTGATTGAACTCTTTTCAGCAGAAATTCTGCTGATTGAACTCTTTTCAGCAGAATTTTAAAGTTTTTCACCACTTTTCAGCACAAATCCCAGCTTTTTCAGCTGTTTTCAGCAAAAACCTCTTTTCAGCAGAATTCTGCTGATTGAACTCTTTTCAGCAGAAATTCTGCTGATTGAACTCTTTTCAGCAGAATTTTAAAGTTTTTCACCACTTTTCAGCACAAATCCCAGCTTTTTCAGCTGTTTTCAGCAAAAACATCTTTTCAGCAGAATTCTGCTGATTGAACACTTTTCAGCAGAATTTTGAATTTTTTCACCACTTTTCAGCACAAATCCCAGCTTTTTCAGCTGTTTTCAGCAAAAACCTCTTTTCAGCAGAATTCTGCTGATTGAACTCTTTTCAGCAGAAATTCTGCTCATTGAACTCTTTTCAGCAGAATGTTAAATTTTTTCACCACTTTTCAGCACAAATCCCAGCTTTTTCAGCTGTTTTCAGCAAAAACCGCTTGTCAGCAGAATTCTGCTCATTCACCTCTTTTCAGCAGAAATTCTGCTCATTGAACTCTTTTCAGCAGAAATTCTGCTCACTGAAGTCTTTTCAGAAGAATTTCGAATTTTCACCACTTTTCAGCACAAATCCCAGCTTTTTCAGCTGTTTTCAGCAAAAACCTCTTTTCAGCAGAATTCTGCTGATTGAACTCTTTTCAGCAGAAATTCTGCTGATTGAACTCTTTTCAGCAGAATTTTGAATTTTTTCACCACTTTTCAGCACAAATCCAAGCTTTTTCAGCTGTTTTCAGCAAAAACCTCTTGTCAGCAGAATTCTGCTCATTCACCTCTTTTCAGCAGAAATTCTGCTCATTGAACTCTTTTCAGCAGAATGTTAAATTTTTTCACCACTTTTCAGCACAAATCCCAGCTTCTTCAGCTGTTTTCAGCAAAAACCTCTTTTCAGCAGAATTCTGCTGATTGAACTCTTTTCAGCAGAATTTTAAATTTTTTCACCACTTTTCAGCACAAATCCCAGCTTTTTCAGCTGTTTTCAGCAAAAACCTCTTTTCAGCAGAATTCTGCTGATTGAACTCTTTTCAGCAGAATTTTTACCTCTTTTCAGCACAAATCTCAGCTGTTTTCAGAAAAAAACTCTTTTGAGCAGAAATTCTGCTGATTCATCTCTTTTCAGCAGAATTTTAAATTTTTTCACCACTTTTCAGCACAAACCCCAGGTTTTTCAGCTGTTTTCAGCAAAAACCTCTTTTCAGCAGAATTCTGCTCATTCAGCTTTTTTCAGCAGAAATTCTACTGATTGAACTCTTTTCAGCAGAAATTCTGCTCATTGAACTCTTTTCAGCAGAATATTCAGAATTTTCACCTCTTTTCAGCACAAATTCTGCTCATTCACCTCTTTTCAGCGCAATTTTCTGCTTCTTTCCATCTTTTCTGTAGAAATTCTGCTCATTCAACTCTTTTCAGCAAAATTGTCAGTGTCTCCACCTCTTCTTTGTGAGAATCACTTTGGCTCAGTGAGATGAATAGCCGCCTTGAGACCAAGAGGGCCAGGTTCGAATCCTGCTCAGGGCAGTTTTTTTTTTCCATCACTTTTCAGCAAAAATTTCTCCGTGTTTACTCCTTTCAGTAGAATTTTTTGCTTTTCACCACTTGTCAAGAAAATTTTCTGCTTCTTCACCTTTTTTCAGCAGAATTTTAAGTTTCTTCACCACCATACAACTTTTTGCAACTTTTCAACTTTTTCAGCTTTTTTCAGCAGACATCTTCAGCGTTAAGGCATCCACACAGCATTTTCGCAGGAAATGCAAATTGTGTGGATGCCCTCAAAGGGCATCCACACTATTGAGTTCCTGTTTCTCTTTAAACTTTATTCTTATAGTTGCTCCACGTTTTTCGGCACTTAACTACTCCCTCAGTTTTCAGCCGATTTTCTCAGTTCAAACTCTAAACTGTTCTGCTCTTTCTGCTCTTTCCGGCTATATCTTTTGGTGTTTATTACTATTATATTTTTTAAAATATTACACTTTTTTCCTTTAATTTGTCCCATTGAAATGAATGGGAAACTTCCACAATTCTGCTAAAACTTGCGTGTTTTTAAAACTTAACTACTTCCTCATACTTTCATGTAGAAACTCCATTCAAACTTTAAAACGTTCTCAAATGATTGGGCTATTCCTGTGTGATTCAGCTTTTTCATATCTGTTACCGTTTTCATTTAATGCCTCTTTAAGTTTTCAGTTGCAGCTTTGTGATTTTTCAGAAAATACATGCGTTGCTATGGTTGCTATGCAATTAACTCAGAGTGAGCACTGGTGCGTTCTGAATTTTCTCTTCATGTCTGAACAACTTCTTGCTACTCGCTCAATTTCCACTCATCCCCCACAAATTATACATCAAAACGTAGGTATTTTTGCTGGCTTTAAGACAGTGTTACTATAATTATCGTGCGAGTTACGTTTCTTTCACAATTTGCCTCGAAGTGACACGAAGTCTAAAAACTCCCCATTCAAAGTCTATGGGGAGGTTGTGAAACTCAGAGCTGAAATACTGAAACTGAAGGCATTTTCAAATCGTCATATCTCCTTAACGAAGCAAAGTTAAGACATGAGGCTTGTGCCAATTCATCTTCAGACACTGCTGACACTCACGGTCGAAGCAGTTTTTACAGTCATCTTACCGTTGAGCCATGAATTACGTTTGTTTGAGGAGTGGAAATCTGTCCTCCTCTCAGTTTTCAAACTCCGAAAATGAAGCCGTTTCTTCTCTCGTCATATCTCCGCGACGGAAGTACAAAGAGCTATGTAAATCGCAGTAAAAGTTCACCAAAGTCCGCTGATTCACCCAGTGCAAGAATTATGTTTCTAGTCCACCTAGTTCTTGAGTTACACGACGTTTTTTAACTCCAAAAAACGGCGTTTTTCGCCACTTACCGCGATCTAATTCTGACTGCTCATCAACTTGTTTTCCAGGCGCCTGCTCTCTTTGCCAGTGGCACCTGCTCTCTTTGCCAGTGGCGCAGTTGGTAATGACACGGGTTTGAAGCCCAAAGGTCGTGTGTTCAATTCCACCTTTTCCACATTTTTTTTTCACTACAAATTAATACACTATCACAGACCACTAATTCATATTGATCATTTATTACAATTCTGCAAAGTTTTATGATTTTGGCAGCTTTCCTAATATGGACCTCAGATTCTTGTTAACGCTCCATGGCAGAAATACATACAAGTACACAGCCTGATAAAGCAGACAGAAGAAATACCTCTGATTGGTTCAGCATTTTCACCTCCTATCAGCACAAATCTCAGCTGTTTTCAGAAAAAACTCTTTTGAGCAGAAATTCTGCTGATTCATCTCTTTTCAGTGCAGAATTTCTGCTTCTTTCCATCCTTTCTGCAGAAATTCTGCTCATTCAACTCTTTTCAGCAAAATTTTCAGCCTTTTCACCTCTTATCAGCACAAATCTCAGCTGTTTTCAGAAAAAACTCTTTTGAGCACAAATTCTGCTGATTCATCTCTTTTGAGCAGAAATTCTGCGCATTCACCTCATTGCCATCATTCAGCCTTTTCACCTCTTATCAGCACAAATCTCAGTTGTTTTCAGAAAAAACTCTTTTGAGCACAAATTCTGCTGATTCATCTCGTTTCAGTGCAACTTTCTGCTTCTTTACTTCTTTTCAGCAGAAATTCTGCTGATTCACCTCTTTTCAGCAGAATTTGAAATTTTTTTCACCACTTTTCAGCACAAATCCCAGCTCTTTCAGCTGTTTTCAGCAAAAACCTCTTTTCAGCAGAATTCTGCTCATTCACCTCTTTTCAGCAGAATTCTGCTCATTCACCTCTTTTCAGCAGAAATTCTGCTTATTCACCTCTTCTGCAAAATTTTCAGCCTTTTCACCTCTTTTCAGCACAAATCTCAGCTGTTTTCACAAAAAACTCTTTTGAGCAGAAATTCTGCTGATTCATCTCTTTTCAGCGCAACTTTCTGCTTCTTTACCTCTTTTCAGCAGAAATTCTGCTGATTCATCTCTTTTCTGAAAAAAAATCATCCTTTTCACCTCTTATCAGCACAATTCTCAGCCATTCTGCTCATTTCAGCAAAATTGACAGTTTCTCCACCTCTTCTTTGCGAGAATGACTTTGGCTCAGTGAGATGAAGAGCCGCTTTCAGAACAGGAGGGCCAGGTTCAAATCCTGCTCAGGGCAACCTTTTTTTTTTTTCACCACTTTTCAGCAAAAATTTCAGTCTTTACCCCTTACAGTAGAATTTTTTGCTTTTCACCACTTTTCAACAAAATTTTCTGCTTCTTCACCTATTTTCAGCAGAATTTTACATTTCTTCACCGCCATGCAACTTTTTGCAACTTTTCAACTTTTTCAGCTTTTTTCACCAGACATCTTCAGCGGTAAGGCATCCACACAGCATTTTCGCAGGAAATGCAAATTTTTCTAGTTTTTCTAGTTATTCTTCTAGTTGCTTCCGTACACTTTTTGGACCTTAACTACTCCCTCAGTTTTTGTGCTATTTGCACCGTTCAAATCTTAAAAAATTCTGCTCTTTCTGCTAATGCCGGCTATGACTTTTGGTGCTCATAACTTCTATACTTTTTGAGATATTGAATTTTTTTTGCAATATTTTTTGCCCTTTTCTGCCACATTATCAGTGGCCTCACTGATTTTCCTTGCCGGGTTGACCTGTGTTTTAGCTCAGTGAGATGAGCATCCGTTCTCAGACTGGGAGGCCCGGGTTCAAATCCCGCTTATGGCAAAATTTCTTTCAGTTAACAATTAAACGTTTTTAACTCTTTTCAGCAGAAATTCTGCTGATTGAACTCTTTTCAGCAGAATTTTAAATTTTTTCACTACTTTTCAGCACAAATCCCAGCTTTTTCAGCTGTTTTCAGCAAAAACCTCTTTTCAGCAGAATTCTGCTGATTGAACTCTTTTCAGCAGAAATTCTGCTGATTGAACTCTTTTCAGCAGAATTTTGAATTTTTTCACCACTTTTCAGCACAAATCCCAGCTTTTTCAGCTGTTTTCAGCAAAAAACTCTTTTCAGCAGAATTCTGCTCATTCACCTCTTTTCAGCAGAAATTCTGCTCATTGAACTCTTTTCAGCAGAAATTCTGCTCACTGAACTCTTTTCAGCAGAATTTTGAATTTTTTCACCACTTTTCAGCACAAATCCCAGCTTTTTCAGCTGTTTTCAGCAAAAAACTCTTTTCAGCAGAAATTCTGCTGATTCATCTCTTTTCAGAAGAATTTTAAATTTTTTCACCACTTTTCAGCACAAATCCCAGCTTTTTCAGCTGTTTTCAGCAAAAAACTCTTTTCAGCAGAATTCTGCTGATTGAACTCTTTTCAGCATAAATTCTGCTGATTGAACTCTTTTCAGCAGAAATCCTGCTGATTGAACTCTTTTCAGAAGAATTTTAAATTTTTTCACCACTTTTCAGCACAAATCACAGCTTTTTCAGCTGTTTTCAGCAAAAACCTCTTTTCAGCAGAATTCTGCTGATTGAACTCTTTTCAGCAGAATTTTGAATTTTTTCACCACTTTTCAGCACAAATCCTAGCTTTTTCAGCTGTTTTCAGCAAAAACCTCTTGTCAGCAGAATTCTGCTCATTCACCTCTTTTCAGCAGAAATTCTGCTCATTGAACTCTTTTCAGCAGAAATTCTGCACACTGAACTCTTTTCAGCAGAAATTCTGCACACTGAACTCTTTTCAGCAGAATTTTGAATTTTTTCACCACTTTTCAGCACAAATCCCAGCTTTTTCAGCTGTTTTCAGCAAAAACCTCTTGTCAGCAGAATTCTGCTCATTCACCTCTTTTCAGCAGAATTCTGCTCATTCACCTCTTTTCAGCAGAAATTCTGCTCATTGAACTCTTTTCAGCAGAATTTTGAATTTTTTCACCACTTTTCAGCACAAATCCCAGCTTTTTCAGCAGTTTTCAGCAAAAACCTCTTTTCAGCAGAATTCTGCTGATTGAACTCTTTTCAGCAGAATTTTAAATTTTTTCACTACTTTTAAGCACAAATCCCAGCTTTTTCAGCTGTTTTCAGCAAAAACCTCTTTTCAGCAGAATTCTGCTGATTGAACTCTTTTCAGCAGAAATTCTGCTCATTCACCTCTTTTCAGCGCAATTTTCTTCTTCTTCCATCTTTTCTGCAGAAATTCTGCTCATTCAACTCTTTTCAGCAAAATTTTAAGCCTTTTCACTTCTTATCAGCACAAATCTCAGCTGTTTTCAGAGAAAACTCTTTTGAGCACAAATTCTTCTGACTCATCTCTTTTCAGCAGAAATTGTTCTGATTCACCTCTTTTCTGCAAAGATTTCAGTCTTTTCACCTCTTATCAGCACAAATCCCAGCTTTTTCAGCTGTTTTCAGCAAAAACCTCTTTTTAGCAGAATTCTGCTCATTCAGCTTTTTTCAGCAGAAATTCTGCTGATTGAACTCTTTTCAGCAGAATTTTCACCTCTTTTCAGCACAAATCTCAGCTGTTTTCAGAGAAAACTCTTTTGAGCACAAATTCTTCTGATTCATCTCTTTTCAGCAGAAATTCTTCTGACTCACCTCTTTTCTGCAAAGATTTCAGTCTTTTCACCTCTTATCAGCACAAATCCCAGCTTTTTAAGCTGTTTTCAGCAAAAACCTCTTTTCAGAAGAAATTCTGCTCATTCATCTCTTTTCAGCGCAATATTTTGCTTTTCACCACTTTTCAGCAAAAAATTTCTTCTTCTTCACCTGTTTTCATCACAATTTTCAGTTTCTTCACCGCCATATAACTTTTTGCAATTTTTTAACTTTTTCAGCCTTTTTCAGCAGACATCTTCAGCGTTAAGGCATCCACACAGCATTTTCGCAGGAAATGCAAATTTTTCTAGTTCTTTATTATTCTAGTTGCTTCCGTACGTTTTTTGGCCCTTAACTACTCCCTCAGTTTTCAGCCGATTTTCTCAGTTCAAACTCTAAACTGTTCTGCTCTTTCTGCTCTTTCCGGCTATGACTTTTGCTGTTTATTACTATTATACTTTTTAAAATATTAAGCTTTTTTCCTTTAATTTGTCCCATTGAAATGAATGGGAAACTTCCACAATTCTGCTAAAACTTGCTTGTTTTTGAAACTTAACTACATGCTCATACTTTCATGTAGAAACGCCATTCAAACTTTAAAACGTTCTCAAATGATTGGGCTATTCCTGTGTGATTCAGCTTTTTCATATCTGTTACCGTTTTCATTTAATGCCTTTTTAAGTTTTTAGTTGCAGATTTGTGATTTTTCAGAAAATACATGCGTTGCTATGGTTGCTATGCAATTAACTCAGACTGAGCACTGGTGCGTTCTGAATTTTCTCTTCATGTCTGAACAACTTCTTGCTACTCGCTCAATTTCCACTCATCCCCCACAAATTATACATCAAAACGTAGGTATTTTTGCTGGCTTTAAGACAGTGTTACTATAATTATCGTGCGAGTTACGGTATTTTCACAATTTGCCTCGAAGTGACACGAAGTCTAAAAACTCCCCATTCAAAGTCTATGGGGAGGTTGTGAAACTCAGAGCTGAAATACTGAAACTGAAGGCATTTTCAAATCGTCATATCTCCTTAACGAAGCAAAGTTAAAACATGAGGCTTGTGCCAATTCATCTTCAGATACTGCTGACACTCACGGTCGAAGCAGTTTTTACAGTCATCTTACCGTTGAGCCATGAAATACGTTTGTTTGAGGAGTGGAAATCTGTCCTCCTCTCAGTTTTCAAACTCCGAAAATGAAGCCGTTTCTTCTCTCGTCATATCTCCGCGACGGAGGTACAAAGAGCTATGTAAATCGCAGTCAAAGTTCACCAAAGTCCGCTGATTCACCCAGTACAAGAATTATGCTTCTAGTCCACCTAGTTTTTGAGTTACACGACGTTTTGTAACTCAAAAAAACGGCGTTTTTCGCCTCTTACCGCGATCTAATTCTGACTGCTCATCAGCCTGTTTTCCAAGTGCCTGCTCTCTTTGCCAGTGGCGCAGTTGGTAATGACACGGGTTTGAAGCTCAAAGGTCGTGTGTTCAATTCCACCTTATCCACATGTTTTTTTCACTACAAATTAATACACTATCACAGACCAGTAATTCATATTCATCATTTATTACAATTCTGCAAAGTTTTATGATTTTGGCAGCTTTTCTAATATGGACCTCAGATTCTTGTTAACACTCCATGGCAGAAATACATACAACTGCACAGCCTGATAAAGCAGACAGAAGAAGTACCTCTGATTGGTTAAGCATTTTCACCTCCTATCAGCACAAATCTCAGCTGTTTTCAGAAAAAACTCTTTTGAGCAGAAATTCTGCTGATTCATCTCTTTTGAGCAGAAATTCTGCTGATTCATCTCTTTTGAGCAGAAATTCTGCTGATTCATCTCTTTTCAGTGCAACTTTCTGCTTCTTTCCATCTTTTCTGCAGAAATTCTGCTCATTCACCTCTTTTTTGCAAAGTTTTCAGCCTTTTCACCTATTCTCAGCACAATTCTCAGCAGCTTCTGCTCATTTCAACAGAATTGTCAGTCTCTCCACCTCTTCTTTGTGAGAATGAGTTTGGCTCAGTGAGATGACTAGCTGCCTTGAAACCAAAAGGGCCAGGTTCGAATCCTACTCAGGGCAGCACTTTATTTGAACTTTTTCAGCAGACATCTTCAGCGTTAAGGCATCCACACAGCATTTTCGCAGGAAATGCAAATTTTTCTAGTTATTCTTTATTATCCTACTTTATTATTCTGGTTGCTTCCGTACACTTTTTGGCGCCTAACTACTCCCTCAGTTTTTGTGCTATTTGCACCGTTCAAATCTTAAAAAATTCTGCTCTTTCTGCTAATGCCGGCTATGACTTTTGGTGCTCATAACTTCTATACTTTTTGAGATATTGAATTTTTTTAGCAATATTTTTTGCCCTTTTCTACCACATTATCAGTGGCCTCACTGATTTTCCTTGCCGGGTTGACCTGTGTTTTAGCTCAGTGAGATGAGCATCCGTTCTCAGACTGGGAGGCCCGGGTTCAAATCCCGCTTATGGCAACATTTCTTTCAGTTAACAGTTAAACTTTTTTAACTCTTTTCAGCAGAAATTCTGCTGATTGAACTCTTTTCAGCGGAAATTCTGCTGAGTACCAAACAACTCACGGACCAGTACTGGTCAATACATTGTTATTGTTAAATAAATATCGTCAAATAATTGAGATCTCAATTTCAGTGAAAATAATCGTGATTATCATTTTTGCCATAATCGAGCAGCCCTACAGGTCACACATGTTTTTATTTTTAAACCTATATTTAGGTACATTAGCAGTGTTTAGGTTACTCTGACTGGAGTTTCTAATATTCCTCTTTGGTTCCTGTTACGTCCCCACGATGAAGGTCTAGGGGTGTGTGGGGAAAATTTTGTGTCTCTGTCCTCTGAGTGTCCTTGTGAGTTCTTTCCCTTTTTTGTTCCCATGTCTCTCCTCACTCTCTGTCTCTCGTCTCCATTAACAGTGTCCATGTCGCTCTCGTTGTCTCCTCCCATTATCTCCCTAATCCATCTGGTTTCCCTGAAAGTCCTTTCCACACAAAAGCAACCTCTTGTGTGAGTTAGTCTGTATCTTAGTGCTTCCTGTTTTACTTTTGTTAGGGTTCAAATATTGAGGAGGGATACAGGAGGAATTCAAAATCACAACACTGGTCCAGGAGGGTTAGGTCAAACGATGATTTTAATGAACACACGTGTGGGGAGATGAACACTGCAAAACATCAGCTGTAGATCTCCGCCCAATAATATACAAGCAGTTGTTTTTATAGCATCAGGGTATTATTTATGATGCCGCCTCATACGTCAAGCAGATACAATATATGCATAAGTCTCAAAACCACAAATGTTCTGTTGACAACTTTTGGCACAGTTTGAAAAGAACATTCTCCTCGCCTCCAAGCCAGGTGCTTCCTGTAGCTCGTCTCGCTCTCGCTTCTCCAAAACCTCAGGGCATGCTCTGCAAAAAAAAACGATCAATTCTGCAGACTCAAAATGCAGTTGCAAGCAAAATATGTCTGAACTTTTACCTAGAAATGAATCCACCTAAGATGTGTGTGTATATGTCTCCCGACCTCAATTACACTTTGTTTCACCTCACCTACTAAAGCTCACAACCAGACAGAGGCCACTCTCATATGTGTAACAATCTACTAAAACTATATATGTATATATTGAATAAATGCTTTAATTAAATGCCACTACTCAAAGCTTAATATTAAGATTATAAATGAATATAACATGATAAGTGTTTTAAAGGCGTGTAAGCAACCTTTCCATAGCTCTAAGTCACTTTCAAATTTTGTTTTCTTTTACATTTATATGCAGTGATCGGATGTGGTGGAGCTTTGTTAACTGTGTGGAAAACATCTGTTTGTGATGACATTTATAATGAGGCTTTAAGGTGACAGTTTCCATTTAATTTCAATCCTTTTACTAAGCAAAAACATGTTTGCAATTAACATTTTTTTTCAGTTTATTCTTTTGGATTTATGGTTAACATTCCTCTGTGACAGCAAATACTAAACTGGTCCAAGTAACCAGCATATCATTGGTCAAAGGCAAAAAGGACCACATGTCACGCTAGCAATGAATTTTTGACTGTGTTTGTGTCACCAGATTTAACAAACAATATCAGACATATGAAACTGAACTCTGGATTAATGTGCAGATGTTTGTTTTTTTTTTTTTTTTTTTTTTATTGTTGAATAATTATTTTGTAGGACAAACCCAATCTATTTACCCAAAAAATAGTGGATTAATATATCTAAGTCTATAAGTATAGCAAGCTGAATTCATACAAACACACAGCTCTAAATCTTGAATTGTAGGATGTACAAAAATGATCATGTGATTATTATGGACATTTAAATAACTATATCTATTGAACCATTACACGTATTCTTTATAGAGATTACACAATCTCAAAATGTGAAAAAAGAAAGTGTTTAAGAGAATAAATAATGTGTGTTTGTATGAATCCTGCCTTAGTATGGGGTGTCAGTAACTACATTAGTATAGAGTAGGTCTAACAGTGGTTTTCCACATCTGCTCTAATATATATAGATAATGGGTCAGGCATATAAAGTCATTTTGAAAAGTTCATAAAGGTCATTTATATGTGTTCCTCTTTATCATTTTATATCAGGTCACACAGCTGACTTGAGTTTTGATCAGGGTAGAACCATAACATTCATGCTAATGGTTCTACTGTTTACAGTTACTTTATGATGGATTTCACCCTGGTCACAGCACTATGTGAAAAGCTGTTAGAGGTAAAGTTAACCCAATTAATACCTCATCATAAGTCACTCTCTAACGCAAAGCAGTGATTATTTTTCAGTGTAATTTATTCCACAACAATGTTCTTTATTTGATTCCTGTTTCTTTAAATATGCACATCGATTGTTCAGCTGTGTGACTCTCCACACCTCAAATATATCACAATGTGGACTTCATTTCGGTACAGATTTATCATCAAATCAGGAAACTGTAAACTAATTGAAAAATGAAGCTTATGAAAATTTTAATGTGGCATTGGAACATGTTGTTTGTCCTTGCCAAATGGTATTTACACAAAACTCCAGCGTAAACTCTGCAATTTTACCTTGGTTTTGTTCCACATCAGTTTATCTGCTGGGTGATTTTCTTCCTTTTCTAATGTTTCTGGTAATTTTTCACAGTTAAACAAGTAACTTTGAGGTTACTTCAGCCTTTTCAGTTGTTATCTGTTGACAGTTTTGCCTAATTATTACATTTCTGCAAAATTATAGCAGTTCTGATAAGTTGTAATATTTCTGCCAAGTTTTTAATTTTCTACTAAATTATATTATTTCTGCTAGGTTACACTACTTTTGTTTGTTATGTTATGTTATGTTAAGTTATGTTATTCTAAATTATTACATTTCTGCTAAGTTTTTAATTTTCTACTAAATTATATTATTTCTGCTAGGTTACACTACTTTTGTTTGTTATGCTATGTTATGTTAAGTTATGTTATTCTAAATTATTACATTTCTGCTAAGTTGTGGCTTCTGGTAAACTACAACATTTCTGCTGAATTGTTATGTTTATTAGTTATTGCATTTCTGCTAAGTTATTACATTTTTGTTAACTTGATGTTGTCCTGCAAAGTTATTAAAATTTCAAACACTTTTTAAACACTGACTTTGATTTCTTCAGCTTCTTCAGCTATTTTCAACTATTTTCAGCAGACAGCTTCAGCTATACAGCATCCACACTGCATTTTCGCAGGAAATGCAAATTTTTCTAGTTCTTTATTATTATTCTTCAAGTTGCTTCCGTTTTTTCCGTTTTTTTGACCTTAACTACTCCCTCAGTTTTTGTGCTATTTGCACCGTTCGAATCTTAAAAAATTCTGCTCTTTCTGCTAATGCCGGCTATGACTTTTGGTGCTCATAACTTCTATACTTTTTGAGATATTGAATTTTTTTAGCAATATTTTTTGCCCATTTCTGCCACATTATCAGTGGCCTCACTGATTTTCCTTGCCGGGTTGACCTGTGTTTTAGCTCAGTGAGATGAGCATCCGTTCTCAGACTGGGAGGCCCGGGTTCAAATCCCGCTTATGGCAACATTTCTTTCAGTTAACAGTTAAACTTTTTTAACTCTTTTCAGCAGAAATTCTGCTGATTGAACTCTTTTCAGCGGAAATTCTGCTGAGTACCAAACAACTCACGGACCAGTACTGGTCAATACATTGTTATTGTTAAATAAATATCGTCAAATAATTGAGATCTCAATTTCAGTGAAAATAATCGTGATTATCATTTTTGCCATAATCGAGCAGCCCTACAGGTCACACATGTTTTTATTTTTAAACCTATATTTAGGTACATTAGCAGTGTTTAGGTTACTCTGACTGGAGTTTCTAATATTCCTCTTTGGTTCCTGTTACGTCCCCACGATGAAGGTCTAGGGGTGTGTGGGGAAAATTTTGTGTCTCTGTCCTCTGAGTGTCCTTGTGAGTTCTTTCCCTTTTTTGTTCCCATGTCTCTCCTCACTCTCTGTCTCTCGTCTCCATTAACAGTGTTCATGTCGCTCTCGTTGTCTCCTCCCATTATCTCCCTAATCCATCTGGTTTCCCTGAAAGTCCTTTCCACACAAAAGCAACCTCTTGTGTGAGTTAGTCTGTATCTTAGTGCTTCCTGTTTTACTTTTGTTAGGGTTCAAATATTGAGGAGGGATACAGGAGGAATTCAAAATCACAACACTGGTCCAGGAGGGTTAGGTCAAACGATGATTTTAATGAACACACGTGTGGGGAGATGAACACTGCAAAACATCAGCTGTAGATCTCCGCCCAATAATATACAAGCAGTTGTTTTTATAGCATCAGGGTATTATTTATGATGCCGCCTCATACGTCAAGCAGATACAATATATGCATAAGTCTCAAAACCACAAATGTTCTGTTGACAACTTTTGGCACAGTTTGAAAAGAACATTCTCCTCGCCTCCAAGCCAGGTGCTTCCTGTAGCTCGTCTCGCTCTCGCTTCTCCAAAACCTCAGGGCATGCTCTGCAAAAAAAAACGATCAATTCTGCAGACTCAAAATGCAGTTGCAAGCAAAATATGTCTGAACTTTTACCTAGAAATGAATCCACCTAAGATGTGTGTGTATATGTCTCCCGACCTCAATTACACTTTGTTTCACCTCACCTACTAAAGCTCACAACCAGACAGAGGCCACTCTCATATGTGTAACAATCTACTAAAACTATATATGTATATATTGAATAAATGCTTTAATTAAATGCCACTACTCAAAGCTTAATATTAAGATTATAAATGAATATAACATGATAAGTGTTTTAAAGGCGTGTAAGCAACCTTTCCATAGCTCTAAGTCACTTTCAAATTTTGTTTTCTTTTACATTTATATGCAGTGATCGGATGTGGTGGAGCTTTGTTAACTGTGTGGAAAACATCTGTTTGTGATGACATTTATAATGAGGCTTTAAGGTGACAGTTTCCATTTAATTTCAATCCTTTTACTAAGCAAAAACATGTTTGCAATTAACATTTTTTTTCAGTTTATTCTTTTGGATTTATGGTTAACATTCCTCTGTGACAGCAAATACTAAACTGGTCCAAGTAACCAGCATATCATTGGTCAAAGGCAAAAAGGACCACATGTCACGCTAGCAATGAATTTTTGACTGTGTTTGTGTCACCAGATTTAACAAACAATATCAGACATATGAAACTGAACTCTGGATTAATGTGCAGATGTTTGTTTTTTTTTTTTTTTTTTTTTTTATTGTTGAATAATTATTTTGTAGGACAAACCCAATCTATTTACCCAAAAAATAGTGGATTAATATATCTAAGTCTATAAGTATAGCAAGCTGAATTCATACAAACACACAGCTCTAAATCTTGAATTGTAGGATGTACAAAAATGATCATGTGATTATTATGGACATTTAAATAACTATATCTATTGAACCATTACACGTATTCTTTATAGAGATTACACAATCTCAAAATGTGAAAAAAGAAAGTGTTTAAGAGAATAAATAATGTGTGTTTGTATGAATCCTGCCTTAGTATGGGGTGTCAGTAACTACATTAGTATAGAGTAGGTCTAACAGTGGTTTTCCACATCTGCTCTAATATATATAGATAATGGGTCAGGCATATAAAGTCATTTTGAAAAGTTCATAAAGGTCATTTATATGTGTTCCTCTTTATCATTTTATATCAGGTCACACAGCTGACTTGAGTTTTGATCAGGGTAGAACCATAACATTCATGCTAATGGTTCTACTGTTTACAGTTACTTTATGATGGATTTCACCCTGGTCACAGCACTATGTGAAAAGCTGTTAGAGGTAAAGTTAACCCAATTAATACCTCATCATAAGTCACTCTCTAACGCAAAGCAGTGATTATTTTTCAGTGTAATTTATTCCACAACAATGTTCTTTATTTGATTCCTGTTTCTTTAAATATGCACATCGATTGTTCAGCTGTGTGACTCTCCACACCTCAAATATATCACAATGTGGACTTCATTTCGGTACAGATTTATCATCAAATCAGGAAACTGTAAACTAATTGAAAAATGAAGCTTATGAAAATTTTAATGTGGCATTGGAACATGTTGTTTGTCCTTGCCAAATGGTATTTACACAAAACTCCAGCGTAAACTCTGCAATTTTACCTTGGTTTTGTTCCACATCAGTTTATCTGCTGGGTGATTTTCTTCCTTTTCTAATGTTTCTGGTAATTTTTCACAGTTAAACAAGTAACTTTGAGGTTACTTCAGCCTTTTCAGTTGTTATCTGTTGACAGTTTTGCCTAATTATTACATTTCTGCAAAATTATAGCAGTTCTGATAAGTTGTAATATTTCTGCCAAGTTTTTAATTTTCTACTAAATTATATTATTTCTGCTAGGTTACACTACTTTTGTTTGTTATGTTATGTTATGTTAAGTTATGTTATTCTAAATTATTACATTTCTGCTAAGTTTTTAATTTTCTACTAAATTATATTATTTCTGCTAGGTTACACTACTTTTGTTTGTTATGCTATGTTATGTTAAGTTATGTTATTCTAAATTATTACATTTCTGCTAAGTTGTGGCTTCTGGTAAACTACAACATTTCTGCTGAATTGTTATGTTTATTAGTTATTGCATTTCTGCTAAGTTATTACATTTTTGTTAACTTGATGTTGTCCTGCAAAGTTATTAAAATTTCAAACACTTTTTAAACACTGACTTTGATTTCTTCAGCTTCTTCAGCTATTTTCAACTATTTTCAGCAGACAGCTTCAGCTATACAGCATCCACACTGCATTTTCGCAGGAAATGCAAATTTTTCTAGTTCTTTATTATTATTCTTCAAGTTGCTTCCGTTTTTTCCGTTTTTTTGACCTTAACTACTCCCTCAGTTTTTGTGCTATTTGCACCGTTCGAATCTTAAAAAATTCTGCTCTTTCTGCTAATGCCGGCTATGACTTTTGGTGCTCATAACTTCTATACTTTTTGAGATATTGAATTTTTTTAGCAATATTTTTTGCCCATTTCTGCCACATTATCAGTGGCCTCACTGATTTTCCTTGCCGGGTTGACCTGTGTTTTAGCTCAGTGAGATGAGCATCCGTTCTCAGACTGGGAGGCCCGGGTTCAAATCCCGCTTATGGCAACATTTCTTTCAGTTAACAGTTAAACTTTTTTAACTCTTTTCAGCAGAAATTCTGCTGATTGAACTCTTTTCAGCGGAAATTCTGCTGAGTACCAAACAACTCACGGACCAGTACTGGTCAATACATTGTTATTGTTAAATAAATATCGTCAAATAATTGAGATCTCAATTTCAGTGAAAATAATCGTGATTATCATTTTTGCCATAATCGAGCAGCCCTACAGGTCACACATGTTTTTATTTTTAAACCTATATTTAGGTACATTAGCAGTGTTTAGGTTACTCTGACTGGAGTTTCTAATATTCCTCTTTGGTTCCTGTTACGTCCCCACGATGAAGGTCTAGGGGTGTGTGGGGAAAATTTTGTGTCTCTGTCCTCTGAGTGTCCTTGTGAGTTCTTTCCCTTTTTTGTTCCCATGTCTCTCCTCACTCTCTGTCTCTCGTCTCCATTAACAGTGTCCATGTCGCTCTCGTTGTCTCCTCCCATTATCTCCCTAATCCATCTGGTTTCCCTGAAAGTCCTTTCCACACAAAAGCAACCTCTTGTGTGAGTTAGTCTGTATCTTAGTGCTTCCTGTTTTACTTTTGTTAGGGTTCAAATATTGAGGAGGGATACAGGAGGAATTCAAAATCACAACACTGGTCCAGGAGGGTTAGGTCAAACGATGATTTTAATGAACACACGTGTGGGGAGATGAACACTGCAAAACATCAGCTGTAGATCTCCGCCCAATAATATACAAGCAGTTGTTTTTATAGCATCAGGGTATTATTTATGATGCCGCCTCATACGTCAAGCAGATACAATATATGCATAAGTCTCAAAACCACAAATGTTCTGTTGACAACTTTTGGCACAGTTTGAAAAGAACATTCTCCTCGCCTCCAAGCCAGGTGCTTCCTGTAGCTCGTCTCGCTCTCGCTTCTCCAAAACCTCAGGGCATGCTCTGCAAAAAAAAACGATCAATTCTGCAGACTCAAAATGCAGTTGCAAGCAAAATATGTCTGAACTTTTACCTAGAAATGAATCCACCTAAGATGTGTGTGTATATGTCTCCCGACCTCAATTACACTTTGTTTCACCTCACCTACTAAAGCTCACAACCAGACAGAGGCCACTCTCATATGTGTAACAATCTACTAAAACTATATATGTATATATTGAATAAATGCTTTAATTAAATGCCACTACTCAAAGCTTAATATTAAGATTATAAATGAATATAACATGATAAGTGTTTTAAAGGCGTGTAAGCAACCTTTCCATAGCTCTAAGACACTTTACTCAATAGATCGGCCGGACGAAGCTTCTGACGATCAATTAACTGACCGAGCTTCAACTCTTTAATAAGCACCAAAATGTAATGTGTATAAAATGATTACAGTTGCTCCTGCAATGAAAGATTATTATATGATTATGATACCACCTGTAATACAGGCTTTAATGTAATATCAACTACAACGAATTAATGCAATGATAATACAGATAATAAGTAACAGTGAAATAATTTGTTTAATCCCACACTTTGGTAGTTTCCTGCTTGGTGTGCATCATGGTCAGGTTTGTTTGTATCACCTTCAGCTGTGTTCCCTCCTGTGGTTCATTCCCCCATTTGCCCACATTTATGTCTGTGTCTCCCTCTGTTCTGCATCGCAACCTCCCTCATGGCTGTGTGTTCCTTTGTGAGTTTAGTTTTGTGTGTCTCCTGGTCGAGTTTTGTATTTATTTTTCCTTCATGCAATAAAGCTGGATGTCCTGCCTGTGAGTCTGTGTTTGGGTCCAATCCTGCCTGCTCCACACACAGCTCATGACAATTTATTTGCAACATATTTCTTCTTCTGTCACCTGATGTAAGTAAGTAAGTAAGTAAAATTCTATTTATATAGCACCTTTCGAGATAAAATGTGCTTCTGAAGCAAAAACGGACATACAACCTTGAACAAACAAAATCAACCAAAAGCAAGTTTAAACAGATAAGTTCTTAACTGCTGTGGAATAAGGGAAATATTTTACTGCTACTCATACTCATCATTATTACCATTGCATCAATTAACTTTGCATTAAGTCATAATCAAATTAATCATCATTTCATTAAAGTATTTATTGAAGCTGTTGGCATTACATTAACATTTTTATTACAGGTACAGCTATGACCATTTTATACACATTGCATTTTGCGCTTATTAACCCTCTGGGGTCCAGGGCATAATTGGCCGTTTTTGACTACTTTTGATTTTACCTCTATATTTCACCTTTAAAATGTGTTTTTCTTGCCTTGTTTGGTATCATGAATTTCAGCACAACCTCAGATATCTGAAATTTGAGTTCTTTTTTCATTTTGGTATACTATATTAGCACAGTTGATCTAAATTCAGACAAAAAATTCAAAAATAGAGTAGAAAAAAGTTATATTTTTTACTGTAAAACCCACAAACATGTTTAACAAATCATTTTCATAACTTGAAATGCAAATAGAAATTGTATATTTCTAAAGATTATGCACAAGTTTTGCAAACTTTTTGCAAACAAAGTTACATGGTAATATTTACCTAAAAATGCAGCCAAGGCCTCAGGCGTTTTTTATATAACCATTTAAATCTATTTACAGAACAATCAGGTGTGCTGCATCAAATAAGAAGGCACACAAATTATTTGTGCCAGTCCAAAAAATGTAGTTTGTGTTCAGTATAAGACAGAAGAGAACAGCACAGGCCTAAACCTGCAGGTCTGACAGCAGGAGGTGCATCAGTCCAGTTTTCCATGTGGGAACAGCGTTTACACTGGAATTTGCCTTTGACGGCTTTTTTATTTATTTTTTTTTATTTTATTTTATTTTATTTTTTTTTATTTTTTTATTTTTTTTTTTTTTTGCCTGTCCCATTTGGTTCTTTAGCCGTCAGAATTGTTGTCTGAAGACCAACAAGGATACCCAATGGATTTATTTTGCCAAATGGATCATCATGGCATTGCCGTATTGGTCCATTTGATCGACCTTTGTTTTTATTATTTATTTTATTTTATTTTCAGTTGTTACAGACGGGACAGACATGAGTGAGGGATAGGAAAGGGAGAAAGAAAGAGGAAGGAAAAGAAAAACAGAAGGGGAGAGGGACAGTGAGAAAGGGGGGAAAAAAAAAATATCTCCGGGATCACCTGTTGAGAGAAAAAGAATAGAAAACAAGCAAAAAAAACAAAACAAAACAAAGCAACATACTATACACAACACCATCGCATTAATCTACCTAAGTGTAAACAGCAGTAAACACTAAATATTGAATGTTGTTGTGCAGCACGCAGGACAGACAGCGCACAATGTACTTTGAAGTAGCAGCCAAGAAAGGTGTGATTTAAGTCTACAAACAGTGAACACCTGTGTGCACACCTGTGTGGATCGGCGCGCTTGTATTCAAATGGTTTCCCCATGTAATGGTCTGCAAGAGGATGTAGAGAGCCATAGCCCTGTCCCCCAGGGCATGAAGCAGGCATGGAGGAGATCCAGGCCCCAGACATCCAGAGGTCCCAGAGTGCAAGAGCCCAAGGAGGACCACCGGAGGGGCATCCGTGCCACCTTCATGGGAAGGGCTGAGGATACCCAGGCGAGGGGTCACCCAGTAGCCACCGGGCAGAAACTAGAGGGGGCTGCACCGGCGTGCCCGTCGGCTCCGCCGGCAGCCAGCTGTGCCAGAGTGAACCGAGCCGCAGGCACAGAGGCCGGAGGCCCGAGGGCGGCTTTTTTAGAGCAAATATGAAATTCAGCAGTGTAACTGACACACAATACAAGACAATAACTACACAACACACTAACTATAGCCTCCAAACACGCTAAACGTCACTAATGTCTCACATATGAAAACTCGCTCTCTCTCTCTTTCTTTCGCTCGCCCGCTTTCCGTCGCGGGTGTCACTCCTAAAAACTTCCCCTTCTCCCTAAACAACCAAATGTCACATGTTGCCTTATCATTTTTTTGATTGGCTGACATGGTAAACTCTAATACCAATAGGGAAGGGTGTTTTTTCTTTTTCTTTTTTCACTCACAAGTGGAGAGTGTTTGCTAGCGCTGTCTGTAGAAAATGCCGTTTTTTTTACCATTCTTCCCGCTGTAAACACCACTGTTTTGTTCAGAAAAAAACATTGCGTGTATTTTTTATCTTAACTCTGGTTTTACGTGGCCCATCGACACAATTCAAAAACTGGTATAAAGTTTGAAGTCCACACTTTCGACCCAGGTTGAAATGGAGACTCTGACATGCTGCATCTTGTAGCTGTGTAGTCTTAAATTGGTCATGTGATTTTGATGCGCCGGCGCGTCCGGCGACCCCAGAGGGTTAAAGAGTTGGAGCTTGGTCAATTAATTGGAGGTTGTAAGCCTCGTTCGGCGCAATGTCCGGACGATCTATTGTGTAAGTGACTTGGAGCTATAGAAGGTTAAAACTGCATAGACGCCTACAAAACACATATAATACATATAATCTAGAAACAGGCCTGAATGTATTCAACTTCTTGTTGCATTTGAGTTTGCCTAGTAACAGGTGACAGAAGATGGGCCAAAGAGGAGGACAAGTCCCTGGGGATCTTCAGGGCCTGAATTCATCGCCATATGTGGAAAAAGATGCCAGAGAGGGGAACTTCGGTGTCTGCATTTAGCTCTTAAAATTGATCATTGTCTGTAAAAGATGCAAATTATGTTCTTGTAGAACGCGAGAAGGGGCATTAACCAACCCTGACGTTATAAAAGCAATCTGAAGTGTATTTTTGGGCGGAGATCTACATCTGATGTTTTGCAGTGTACATCTTCCCACGCGTGTGTTCAGTAAACTCATCTGTTTGATTGCATCCTTCTGGGCCGCTGGTATTTTGTTTTGGTTCTCAACATCGCGAATTGGGACACTGCTTATTAAAAGAAATGACTGAGTCCACAGATCTCAAACTCAAAGAGAGTGAGTTCCAGAGTCTGGGAGCCACTGACACAAACGCTCTGTTTTTACCTTGTATGTGGACAACCAGCAAGCCCTGGTCACAAGACCTCAGGGACCTGCTGGGACGATAAGGAAGAAGAAGATCACTGATGGGAGCTACACCGTGCAGGGCCCTATAGGTCATGATTATAATCTTAAAATCGACCCTGAACTTGACGGGGAGCCAGTGTAGTTGAATCAGCAGGGGAGGGGCATGAGAGTTTTTGGGATGCTTTGTCAGAAGCCTAGCAGCAGCATTTTGAACACCCTGCAGTCGTTCCAGGGAGGCGTTACTTAAGCAAGTAAAGAAGGAATTACAATAATCTACGCGAGATGAAACAAAAGCATGAATAATCATTCCCAATTCGGAGCGTGACACAATGGGACTCAGCTTAGCAATATTTCTTAAATGGTAAAAACAAGAGCGAACCAAAGATGTAGCGTGTGTGTCCAGAGCTGGATCAAAGGTAACACCGAAGTTTCTCTAATGGACGGTTTAATATAAGAAGCACGAGGGCCTAGATTTTAAGCACGAGGGTTGTATAATATATAATGTTCTTCTCCCCCTTTTGCACAAGTGGAGGAGCGTGTCAGGTTACATTTCACTGCGTGTTATACTTGTATACGAATAAAGAATCATGACTCTTCTCTCAACATCTGACTTCACCCGTTGACACACCTGATAACTGATGTCTAATTATCTGTTAATGTTAGCCATTAATTTTTCCAAACTTAAATTTCAAAAAAAAATTAATAGAGGTGGGAATCACCATACATCCCACGATACGATATTATTGCAATTTTTAAAAATATTTAGCGATATTCAGATTCTGTACATAAAGGTAAACTTTATCAATATTCATTTTCTCTAATATCAAAGTCTCGCACTCAGTCTTTCTCTCGTTTCAGTTTTATTGTTGACAAACTGAACGGTTTGTATCACAGTCTAGTCCAACTTAACTGAACAACCATCTGGTACAATTATAGCTATTCTGAACTATGCAGTTTATGAAAACTATGCAGCCCCTTCAGCAACTGAAGAATTTGAAAGTAAATTAAAACAAAATATAATTTTACATTAAATAAAAAAGTTTTAAACTTAATTAAAATAAAACATGTCTTAAATTAAAATAAGTAAACTGTCATGTTTATTGCTGCCATAAACAAGGTAAACACATTTGGACAGTGAAGGAATGTCAGGATTCTTGCTCAGAAAAAGGATCAACATGCTCTGAAGTCAGAGCACAAAAACCTTTTTGTAACAAAATATCGATTTCTGCTGTCCCTGTATCCATACATTATTACCAAACAAAATATCACCATACTACACAGTATCCATTTTTCCCCACCCCCTAATAATTTCATTGATCATTATCAATAATTTAGTTTTAATTTTTGTGTTTAATTTTTATTTCTGTTTTAACTTTTTCACATTTAGTTTTAGTTGTGAGTTCAGTTTTAGTTACGTGTTTTGTTACGCTTCTTCCTGTTGGGGCGGAGCCAACAGTTTGTGACACAGTGGCCCTTTCTCAATTCTCAAGTACGCGAGTACGGACTCGCCGAGAACGCGAGCACGGACTCGCGATTTGTACAATTGGAACACCAGCGTACTTGACTTGATGATGTCACAGGTCCGGAGTTTTTATTGCCGTCCCCTCTTAATTTAACTGTGAGTAATGTGTTATGAAGTTTAACTTTAATCACAGCCAAACCGGTTTACTCAGGAACAAATAAAACACTGAAATAAACCAAACATTAACATTTAGAAGTGATCTAAGTGACTTACATATCATGTTTAACCTCAGTAGTGAAATCTCTATAAAAATAGTGTACATGTACATACGTGTACATACCTTAATAAAAACAAGCAGGTGAGATGTTAGAACGCTTTTATCTTTATTGTAGTGGACACTCAATGCAATAGACAGCTACTGGGGTTTGTTTAACCTGAGTAGCGAAAAGACCGCGGGGGGGTTGAAAACGATGTGCCGGGACTCCGCTGTTCTCGCCGGCTGTAATAATCCTCGACCTCGCTGTCTGCTATGGAGGTGGCGGGTCACAGACGTCTCCGAAAACGTCGGAGCTCGTTTGGAAATATATGATATCTTGATAAATCGAGCAGATATTTGAAGTTTACACAGCTACATTCTCGCTTGAAAAGAACTTAAAAGTTTATTTTGTGACCCAGAAAGAGTAATATTTAAAAGTTTTTAGCCCCGCTCGTCATTTGAGTTTTAGACGAAATGCATTCTGGGATATTTAGCTGTACCAAGTCCACACAAGTCACCACCGATGCATGCTCGATAAAATGGGCGGAGCGAGAACACATCCGGGACTTTTTCGCGTTCTCGGCTTGATGTGTATTTCGAATTGGAACAGTACTTGGTCTCCGACTGATGACGTATCATGAGTACACGAGAACGCAAGTACGCACAAGTACGCATCTTGAGAAAGGCCCAGTGTTTTCAAGACCGCAATGCTGAATCTGCGTCTAACACACATCAAATGTTCATTTACAAAGTCCGCTCTCTGTCTCCCGCTGCCCCTGTGACTATAAACACCCGGAACTGAGACCACATTCAGTGTGTTTAGTCTGATTCCCGGAGTCTGATCACACACAGAGAAAATGGCGGACACACTCGGCCTCATTAGAAAACATTACACACTGACTTTAATACAAAGTCAGTGTGTGTGAAGTTCCTAAAGACAAACTGTTAAAGGAGGAAACAAAGCAAACTTACAGTTTCTTCACACACCAACAACAAGCTCCACTCCACGAAGTTCAGCAAAGAGAAACTTTGAGCAGGAAGGAAACACCCAGAGAGGCGTTTGGGGACACTCAGAAGCATCGAAAAGTCCGTGTTGCATTCAAGTGAAACCTGGAAATTCACTCATCTTCAACTAAGTCCTTAATTGAAGATTTATTTCTGCTGGTTTTCCAGTTTGAAGCACAAACATTTGTCATCACTTTGTTCTTCTTCTTCCTGCAGTGTTTGAATATTTCAACACTGAACTGATGTTTGTTCAAAGCTCATTTCAACTTGTTGAAGTCATGAATGAAAGTACAGACTGAGAGTGGATCACATGATGTTTAAGGTGTGTCATGTGACATGTTCAGTATTGTTACACATGTCTAGATTGTCCCTGATATCATAGCTGCTCAAACACTGATGATTATATTTGAAGAATTATTCCTGATGGCAGCAAAGTTTGAATGGAGCTCTCTGTCTGTGCTGATTTGTCGCCCTCTGGAGGTCAAAACACAAACTGCATGATGTCACTGTAACCACCACAGTGACAGGAAGTGTTTGTAAATGACTGAAACACTGAAATGATGCTAATGGCTGTCGTTAGGCTCACTGATAGCAGTGCTGATGTGTTCATGTCAAACACTGGCTCAGGTCAGACTCCTTCATCCTTCTCCACAGCCACACAACAACATGTTTAAGGACCAGCGGACTTTCCAGCATCACATCTGTTAGCTTGGTGTCTCAAATGAAAGAATAGATGTGGATCTGTGTCAGAGAGCAGCTTCTTCCTCCATGGATTCCACGAGCATCAGTCCAGCTGCTTAAATTCAATTCAATTCAATTCAATTCAATTTTATTTATATAGCACCAAATCACAACAAAAGTCGCCTAAAGGCACTTTATATGAGATATATATATATATATATATATATATACATATATATATATATATATACGCTTTAGCCTTAGGGCCCAGCAGAAGGCGGAAGAGGAGGAGGATGGCTCAGTATCTGACGCCCTGTGACTGTCACTGATGCTGCCCTCACATCTGATCTATTTTCCTGTTGGATGGAAACGGGCCACCATCTGGCATGTCTCGTAGTCTGTGTGACATCCCTCGTGTCATGTCAGGTTAAGTGTTTTCAGGATTGTTGTGCAGTTCATGTTTAAGTTATTCATGTATTGCATTGCCTTCTCATGCACTCTGCACAAGGTCCTGTTCACAGTCATTGCCAGTCCTCCTAGTTTTGTCATAGTCATGTCACAGTTCTCTTAGTTTCAGTTCTCCCAGTGTAGGTTCTAGTTTAGTTTTGCCACTGCCCTTTCTGCTTTATGTTGCCCTGTATCAGCCATAATAAAGGCTCACCTTTTGTTATAGATATTTCTGTCTCCGCGCCTGTGTCCAACACACACACACCTCCGCACAGTCTGCCTCAGCCGATTGTGACACAGTTATCAGCCCCATAACTATGGCTCAGATCCAGTGTATGTCATCAGTGAGCTGGTGAAAAGATGCCAGGACAAGAACATCAGCCTGAACTTCATATATGACACTGTGTGTGTGCTGTCCTCACATATACATGTGAGTATCTTATTTTACTATATGGCACAAGAACAACATTTCCTATTTATAAAATACTGTTTGGTGTTTAACCCTGAAAACGTGATGGCAGCTGGCAGGTTGGAGTTCACATGAAATATCGGCTGTATGAAGACTGGAAATATAGATGATACAAATATGCAGCAAACATTTGTGGACATGGATAAACTATCTGATCCAAAAAGCAGGAAGTGACACAGCTAGAAAATGAAAGTGTGTAACAGCTGAAGTCAAATGTAACGCAGAGTTGAATCTGCACTTGGATCATCTGTGAAAGGTCCACATGTAGGGATTACATGAGTCCTGATGTTTGTCAGTGCAGCTTGATAACTCCATCTACTGTGGGCTACATATACTGGGCTGGTAGCTCCACAGTGTTCGAAAGAAACTATTCAATGGGCAAATTTAAAATCATCGTCTCTTCTAACACAGGAGCCATGTTGAGTTTACAGCCGACCACCGGCAGTCTGAAATGGAATGAAGCCCATTGACAGCCAGCAGGTCTGAACAGGAACGCAGCCATTTGTATGCGTGGCAATGATGTGGCTGCAGCTGACACAGGATTGGTTCAAACTAAACATCAGATGCATTTCACAGAGTTCACAAACAAACTCACGTTTTTATCTTTGAAGGTCATCATAAAGTAGAATTGATGGTCCAGTAGAAACAGCAGGAGGTTTGAGCCCTTCTGATGCAGCAGAAACAGGATTTGGAGGAAGATGTTAATAGATTAGAAAGAATTGTACACTGTGGATCAATGCAAGTCTTTCTAGATAGACAGATCTTTAATAATCCTCAGGTAGGTTCCTCTGGGACAGTCACAGATAGAGACAACAACTCTGACGTCCTTTGAAAGCCTGACTTTGAATTTTCATCACTCGTCATGTACACAGATGTTAATTCTACATATTCCTAGTACTGAACTCTAAATCAATATGAAGAAAATGCTCCTACTAATCTGCATATATGTTGATATCAAATCCTTTTCCAGCACATGGATAAATCTCTATAAATCTTTCAATCTGATCAGAATGGGCACAGTGTTGTTATTGCAGCTCCCAGATGTTTGAAAAGCTAAATGTCCATTTTAAAGTGGTCGTGTGTAGGATTGTGTTTCCTACCTTTGTGCAGTTCTTACAGTAAACATGTTTGAATGTTTCCTGTTCCCCTGATGCTTCTTCCTGTTGGATAAAGTTGGTTTGGAACATGTTCTTATAGGTTTAAATGAACTTCAAACTGTGATCCACTTACAAAACTGTCTCATTTTATTGCAACGATCCACATTTGCATCCATTCACGGTACATTTGACATCTGAACACGTTTGTACACATGATGAAAGGACAGATGGTGTTTGTGTGTCCTTCTTAAACTCAGTGTGAATGTTTCATCATGTAGAACTACTTAGAACAAAGTCTTTGGGAACATTTGAAGAACACGTTTAGGAAAGCAACATCCTGGTAGAACATTTTCTTAAAGCAAAGCAGAGCTGCAACATGACTGTGAGGATTCAGAAGAATAAAGTCAGAATACTTTATTATTATGAAGACTAAAGTGACAGTGCTGATTATTCCAAATAAAGCTGTTTTCCATTTGAGATGAAATGACTTTCTGTCCTGATATATAATAAAGATGTTAGTTGTTTTTGAGCCCCTGTATTAAAAGTAGATCCAGTTTAAAGTCAGCTTGAGTTTGATGTCTTTATGTCAAAGCTGCCAAAAAGGTCAAATGTCAGCAGCACATGTAGTTGGGACGATTCTTCATTTACAAACAACAGTCGCACAAACTATCCAATTATTTTCCTCCAATTACGACTTTTCACTTGCAGAAATGGTCCTGTGTGATTTCTAGGCTGTGATATAAAAACTAGTTCCTAATGGCAGCGATTCACTCAGTAAACATGTGTTTCCTTCACCAACCTCACACACAGATCCAATAAGATCAGGAAGTGGGCAGTATAGTACAATATGTGTTATTTTGTACTGTACTGCCCAAACTAAAGATCTGCTGAAGTGTTGGAAATGATTCAGATGTTTATTTTGGACGATACAGCAGAAGATCAGACATGAAAGTGGAGATAACACAGAAGACCTGCAGCAAAGGGTCAGAGGTCAGACTGGGGCACTGGATTCAACAATGAGCCAATGATCATCAAGTAGTGACTAAAGCAGAGCCCTGACGTTCTGACATTTATCACACAGTTAGAACAAATGTCTGCTGATGACTTCATCTCATGAAATGATTGATAGATGTCAATTCATTGATCAGCTGAGCCGCTGCTGCTGATCTTCATCGTGCACAGAAACATTCAGCTTGTTTCAATCAGTAAATAACTCCCACTACTCTCAGTTTGAACTGTTCCCACTCAAAATGCTGTGAGAACAATGATCATTGTAGAACTTCACAAACATCACGTGTTGTTTTCCACATGTAAGTATGTACATGTATGTACAAAACATACAGAAACTTCCTGTTGCCACACACGGCCTCTATAATCTCTTCCATGGTTTCTGTCTGATGTCCACTCTCAGTGTCGGATGCACAGGAAACAACAAGATCTTATTAACATGGTTTTCATGTGTCTCCTTACAAAAAGTCCAACCAATGAACAAATGTGTATATTTGTGGAGGCCGAACAAAAGCATGACACATTTCTCTGTTTCTATAAACTGGTGTCAAACACAAATATGAAGAACCTGCAAATTAATCCTGTTCTGAAAGACTGTCTAAACCCAATGAGTGGGCTGCCAGATTGTCAGATACAACGCACAAGACAGTCTCTTAAACAGATTTACCAAGGCACTCAATAAATACACTATCTTGCTCAAGAGTTTTTAGATCTTGTAGCAAAGGACCAAATGCTCTTTGATAACCACACCTTTGGAGATCAGGTACCTTACATCGTCCTGCTAGCGATCGTGGCTCAAGAGTTGGTAGTTCGCCTTGTAATCGGTTGCCGGTTCGAGCCCCGGCTTGGACAGTCTTGGTCGTTGTGTCTTTGGGCAAGACACTTCACCCATTGCCTACTGGTGGTGGTCAGAGGGCCCGGTGGCGCCAGTGTCCGGCAGCCTCGCCTCTGTCAGTGCGCCCCAGGGTGGCTGTGGCTACAATGTAGCTGCCATCACCAGAGTGTGAATGTGTGCGTGAATGTGTGGATGACAGGTTGTGTAAAGCACTTTGGGGTCCTTAGGGACTAGAAAAGCGCTATACAAATACAGGCCATTTACCATTTAGCTGAATGGCATGTAGACCTGAACGGTATTTACTTGGCAAATCAGCAAACACCCAGTATACTGCACACAGTTTGTGTATTTTTCTTGAAGTGCCCAATGGATTAGCAATTTCAACGTCATCATTGTACAGTATCAGTGGCACTGAAAGCTCTGATGAAGATAATAACTCATTTTATCACCCGACCCTGATGTGAGATGTTTTTTCCATAATTCTGTTCAGAATGTCTGTATGTTGGAACATTTTTTGGATCATCTCAAGTATAGGGACATGAATTGCTGTACAACCAGGCTCTAAGACAGGCATTACCACAGGATAGTTTTTTTCTATAAAGCTTTTTCTAAGTTTATTTGAACAAAGGTCCTCCCCTTTTGCTGTGGCACAAGCAAAAATATTTGCATCATTTACAGCATTCAGCAAATCATTAAGAATAGTATCGGAAGGAGTAATCTGATGCCTTTGTAAAACATCGTGCAGAGTTACTTTAATGAGGGGCTTTGACAAAGAAAATATTTGTGTCAGTGTGTCAACTATTTCCTGAGAAGCCATTTACTTTCCATCTTCAGGAACAGTGAAGACAAATTCTTGTGTACCTAGGCTCTTAATTGCCTGGTATCACAAACACTGTCCACTTCAGGAAAAGCCAATGCTTCCAAATGCTCATCATTAACATCCTCAAGGGCAAGGTCACCAGTGCTTTCCACTGGGCTGCTGTTTTCTGTTGACACAAGGTCATCGCAAATGTCCTGACTACCTGTGTGTGCTCTACTTTTGTGTGTATTAAAGGATGAATACACATTTGAGAGGTAACTACAGTTTTTATAAGGGCAAGCAACATTCTCATGGTTTTTTAGGTGTCTTCGTAAATGGCTGAATAATGAAGTTTCTGAGAAAGGCGGCTTTAATTTGCACAAGGGACATGTAAAAAACACAAGAGCTTTTTGTGCACCTTGACTTGCACCAGTTTTCGATGGCTCATTGTGAATCCGTGACAAATGGATTTTCAATGCATTAAATGTACAATGTACAAATGCAAGAGTCATAGAGACAAGGCAAGGGAATAACCTTAGAATAAATGCTGTGGTTCAAACGGTAATGCTTAAATAACTGTGCCCGGGTGTCTGAGGTGACTGCACACAATTTGCACTTCCAATCCATTGGCTTATTTGAAAAACTTCAGTGAACATCAGTATTCCAGTTCTCAAAGGAAAAACCAGATTACACAATTTCAAAGTAATTACAATTAATGCTCAAACTTTCAATCACTGTATGGTGACTGTAAAAGGCCAAATGTTGTCCAACATTCACAATTGGATCGTAAAGAGAAATGTAGAAAAAAATGAGCTCAGTTTTTAGTTTCAAATATTTGTAACTTGAGGGCACATCCTTAGCGTTTCCCCTTTCAGGAACAATTTTAATGTGCAAATCACACCTGCTTAGATGATCTATTACTTTACCATGCAAAAAATTCTAGTTCTATATTTATATAATTGCCAGTTTCTTGACAAACGCATTCAAGGAGATCTACCGTTTTTTGCAACGTGGGTCTTATGGAATGCAAAATGTTCGTTTACTCACTTACACAACTTAGGTGCTATTTTGAGTCCTTTGAGAGACATTTAGATCAATTCCTGACCAGCCTATAACCATATAATGAAAGTTGTTGGGGCACTAGACACTGCAGCTTTTACATAAAGCATTACCTGCCACAAAATGGCATTATTTTCCCACTGTTTTTCCAAGCACTATTCCCTGGTGACTTGGTAGCATCTTGGTTTGCTTTGTTGTCATCATCCGTGGACCTTTACAAACGTTTAGTCACACTAGTTGGAGCTCAACTAGATAGTTTTGAAACCAACACATAATGACTGCACGCCATTGTAGTTGTACTGAAGGCAAAACTTTCAGTCCATGCTCTATGACGGCGGTTGGGTAGACAGAACTTCCTACTCCAAATATCAACATGGTTTGCGTGTTTCCGCTTTACAAAATTTCCTATAATTTCGTACACAACCATTGCAGAACACAGTGAATGTTCAGCTAAGACTAAAATGACCATGGTGTCCAGCTATGACATCACAGCTTTGGACATCTTTTTAGCCAGGAGTTAACTGTAAAGGTCAGCTGTAAACATACCCAAATCATAATTATAAAGCAAAATATGAGCTAACAGAGTAATTCTGAAAGCAATCCTTACGAAAAAGGGATAAAAATATCTAACGGAGGACTAAAAATTGCTTCAAAGTTGGTGTGGTGAGTAAATGAACATTTTTCATGCTGGAAATAAGGTACAGATTGGGGAAAACAAACAAACAAACAAAAAAAGCTCCCACTTAAGAACAGTTTCACAAAAAAAAAAAAAAAAAAAAAAAAATCCGTTTTTTTAACACCGGACTAACCAGACTAAACTTTAAATGGTAACAACTACACACATGATGGAGCCCAACAACCATCCAGCTATGAGCCTGCTGCAGTCCAGAGACACATGAGAGAGACCAGGGAGAGAATTAACAGCCTCAATAAAACATTGCAAGGCAGTGCTAATGTTTTTAGCTTGGCTGCTGCAAGCTAGCTCCGTTTCTTTTACAATACACACAGCACACTGCTTCTAATCTTTGTTATCATTCTTTCAACAAACTCGGTCATTGGCAGATATATATGTGGGGTGGCTGTAGCTCAGGTGGTAGAGCAGGTCATCTACTGATCGGAAGGTTGGTGGTTCGATCCCTGGCTTCCCCAGTCTGCATGCCAAATATCCTTGGGCAAGATACTAACCCCAAATTGCTCTCCGATGCATCCATCGGAGTATGAATGTGTGTGTGAATGTTACTTAGAAAGCACTTAGAAAGATGTGCTTGTGCGAATGGGTGTGAATGGGTTAATGTACAAGTTGTGTACAGCGCTTTGAGTGCTCAGAAAGAGTAGAAAAGCGCTATATAAGAACCAGTCCATTTACCATTTATTAGACAACAAGACAAATGGTTTACAGTTCCTGTCCAAAGAGCTGTGCCTCTAAGCTGTGATCTGTCTCCTTCCTGCTGAAACAGCTGCGGTCCTGAAAGCAGTTAGCACCACAAGAACGGTGCACCACATCTTTGTTTCAGTATCCCAAGTTAAACTCAATCACAACGCTGGAGTGGTGGGCTAAACCTCCAGTCTGAATTGAGCGCAGCTATCAACTGTTTTTCGTAGTTAAAAGCAGCTGATGTGCAGTGTACCTTTAGCTCACAGAGTAGGGCTGTGCGATATGACCAAAATCTCATATCCCGACATAAGAATTCTATCTTCCCGATAACGATATAAATCACAAAAATGTAACATTTTCTGTAAATTCTGTGAATCTTGGGCAGCTCGACTAGCGGGAAGTGTTTCCAGCTGTACGAAGAGTGTTTTAACCAATGCATGAAACTATACATTTTTAGTTGTAACGGCCGCCGTTTTCTTTGTGAGTATTTATTACACGGCGTGCTGTGGGGAAAAGCCTGTTCTAATATTTGAGTCTAAGGTTTATTTTTTAGCGCCTGGTGGCTCTTTTTTTATTTCTCATCCGTAAATAATCTGCTCTTTCACGCGATTCAGTTTATTATCTATTATTATCTTGAGCTTTATTGTGAATGGTTTATGTGGTACAAAAACAAGCGAACACGCAATGGTGTTACCGTCGTTGTTGCTAATCACAACGCATAAAAACAGGCGCTTGTCCGTCCGTAGTGTGATTATATTAATTATAAGAGAAAGATAACTTTAAGAAATTAATATAGCCACTACAGTGACCATCAAAACGGTGAAAAAATATTGCCGTAAACAGTTTATTTTGCGACACCACAAAACAAACGATAGCGTAAAATGAAACGATAGATATTTTTATATTGTCATCGGATATATATCGTTATATCGAACAGCCCTATCACAGAGTGCTTGCAGGTAAAGCAGATAGAGCACTATTTTTGTTATTTGGTAACCTGTGGACTCCATGTCCTGACACACAGGCTGTTGTTTCTTTTGAAATACCCCAATCAACGTATCAAGTCGTTTATTTGGGGACATTTTATATGCATTTCAGCAACTTCTGAAATGTGCACCTTAAGGGACTTAATGAATGGTTTCTTTTAAAAATTAAAAATGAATGTTCACATCACATGAAAATATTAATTTTTAATACAAATTTGGCCCTACAAAAAATGGAAACTCAGTAACCAATATAGTGTGTTTAGAGATTCTCTAAACACAACCAAATATTACAGTAAAATTGTTGATTGGGATTTGCACATTGGATGTATCCTCAGTGATTTGGTACAATTATACAAAATTATTTTATAAGAACTCAACAACTGATGAAACAACTTACTTATGTGACCACATATGAAGTGTTATAACTTACCACAAAAGTTGAACTGTGCCACCGACCCTTGGTAGATCTGCACATGATAAAAAGATGCATTATAAATAATAACACACCTAATAATAATTAAACTGGTGGGGTACATTTAAGATGTTAATGTCACAAAATAAAATAGACTGGTAGAAAGAAGTACAAGGTAATGGTAATGGGGGGAGCCATGAAAATATATCTTTTCAACATGATTCAGTGTGACAAAGCAGGGGCATGAAAAAAACAAACAAACAAAAACAACAGGTCTTTTAACCTACAAATGTTTTAATGGGCATGAAGAAAGAACTTCAATAGATCTTTCAACTCACCTGTGTTTACTGTCTCCACCTGAAATTACTTGCAGTCGGAATTTTTTTCTTCGGTCTTCAGCCTTGGAATAAAAAATAAAAATACTGAAAACCTTATCAGCACACTAAATATACAACACATTGCTATATTTCAATCTGGGTATTACTTTTAATTGTTTAAGATAGAAGTTGGCACTGCTAGCCATTGACTGTAGAAAACATGGACGACGCGACCCCGCCTCCTACCATTGTGCAAAAATGAAGCCAAAATACCCGCTTGTGGAGGCTGCCATCTTGCAAATTTGGAGCCAGAGTCTGCGCAGTAGTGACTTGAGGTGGAGCGACTGTGTAACGCTCCCGCCCACACACCCGCTGGATGTGACCGCAAACATGCCCCCCTACACTTTTTACGTAGCCCGGCTGCTCGAGTTTTTTTGCTGGTTTACCGCGACTGACGACTCGTTTAATTAAGGTAAATACAACCATGTCACTGTTATAAAAAAGACACACAGCTTATCATCTTATAGTTCTAAAATCACTCTGTTGTTAATTCGTTAGCTAGATTAGCCGCTAGCATACGCATTGTGTTGAAGGCTTGTTGCTAGCTAGTTAGCGATGCTACACACCTGCTACTCTTAATAGTCTTCAACACTTGTGTTTTTTTTATCCATTTTTAGACAGCGATGAGATCAGCTGGACACTCCACAGAGGCCCAGAGTTACTGTTAATATCAAAAATATAATGCTGTCCTTTGAGATTTTAACATAAGACTGAGTGTAATGGATCTAAAACTGTTTAAATCTTCAGAGCCGTCTACAGCCTGGTAACATGGAGACTTTAAAAACAACAGCATGAGGTTTCAGTAGTGTAGTCTAATTTGTTCTTTTCATTTAATAATAGAGTCCATATTATATCAACAGCTACATTTACCCTGGAGATAAACTAGTGAGGGAGACCATCAGGACTAAGCTGGGTTTCCTGGGTCCAGAGGTTTGGAGAAACTTCTTCCCTTTCTTTCATCACAGCTGTCCTGTGCCATAAGTTCTGTTGACCCGCTGTAAGAGGCATCATTTAAGAAACACCAGGAAGACTGAAGCTCATGGCATTGATCAAGCAGGACTCATGATCTTCACCAGCAGCTCCCTCACAGGGAAATTTTCAGCACTCCTCCGTAGGCCCGCCCCAGGAGATGGATAAACCCAGCATTTCAGCAACACTGTGATGGAGACCTTTGTTTTGTGTAATGTTATAAATACTCTGATACTCCCCAGAGGCTCCGGACTTTTACATAAAGATATGATATTCAGTCCTGTAGAAAGTTATATATTTAAAAATATGTGATCCTCTCTGGTTACTCTGGTATGAATAACTCTGAATCACTTTATGGTAAATAACACTATCTGCAAAAAATTGTGAAAGAATTCCAGATGACAAGTTTGTAGTTCAACATACAAGTGACGACCTTTGACCTTCATCAGGTTTTATTTAATTGTGCTAGACAAAATCTCATATACTCTTCATGCAGCTGAGTACATCAAGTGTTTAAAACGGAAGCTGTGCAGGTCTGAGATCAGCAGCTTTGTGAAACACCAAACTGAGGTTAATGCTGATATATAGTGACACAGTTACATGAGTGATTAATCCTTTTGTTTTTTTGTCTTTAACTTTATCAATAAAACAGCTGCAGCTTTCACTACAGCACGTGTGGTACTTTAACCTTTGTACTGTTTTCATCAGTTCATTTTACAGTTAACATGTGAACATGTTGGATGATCTGTCTGCTGTCACTGGGTGGTGCTGAGGTCTGAATCTGAGGGCAGCTCCTGTAATCACAAAGACAACAGAACCATCAAACTCAGATATAAATTTTATCCCTCAATATTGAAATAAAGCTGATTCTTCTGTCCTCACACACTCAAGATCTGAAGCTCTTCTCTTACATTTTTTTCAGTATTACAGTACACTACAGTACTTTAATCCATAGTTCCTGATTAATGAGGAGTTACTGAAGTACAAGCTTTAAAAAAAAAAATGTTACTGTCTTTACAGATGTTTCAAGAGACTGAAAACATGCTGTTGTTTGCACATATTTAATATTCAGCTCTGCACAGGAGCTGCAGCAGGGTGCAGCCTGTTGCTTTTACAGTATAATACTTGTAATAAAAGTACAGTAACAGTAATTAGTGACTGAGCAGCCCGGGGCGTTTCTCTTGATTTCTTTAGTAAATTCATTCACCTGCACAGATTAGCTAAACGAACCCAGACAGCCGAGTGCTCATTTTAGCTAGCTAGGTCTCAGGGGCTAGCTAAGGACGGTAGTTACGGATTAGCTTACAAACACGTTTAACTTACCGAAAAAGTGCAGCGGGGCCTCGGGTCCTTCTGTCGGGTAGTCCAGTTTACTGAAGAACACCTCAGGCTGTCAGGTTAAAACACTCGGTCGTGTTTTCGTAGCGTAAACGCTGGTCCTCCTCTCAGAGCCTACGCTCTATCTGCTATTCGCGAACGGAGATACGCAAGTTTCTCCGTGACTGCAGCTGTCAGTCAAAGCTCTTATGATGACGTTTCACCCCAATTTAACATCACCGCGGTAGGAATTAGAATCAAACTTATGGGAGAGGAGACCCCTTGAACATCAATCAGCGTGATGAGAACTATTGAAAACAAAAGAAAGAATCTTTGGAAAAAAATTATCTAAGGAGAATTAATTTATTTTAGTCTGACCCCAGTCCCATCCGCTAATGTTTTCTACAGTCAATGCTGCTAGCTAAGTCACTTTTGAACTATGCTAATGAGAAGGAAAAAAACCCCATGCCTAACAATGAGGCTGCTGTTGTAAAAACGCCAACTTTCTTGCGTTGGCAAGGGGTCGTTAAAATATCACTAAGACACTTTCTTTATGTGTAATTCTAATTAAAACTATGTTTTAATTGGTTAAAACTGTAAAACTGACGACATCATCGGTTTGAAAAAGAGCGCGAACAACAGCGAACAACTATTCACTACCTGCGTCTGTGCTGTTTAATACAACAGCGTAGTCGAAAAGAAGTTATTGGCTGCAACATATTAATATACTTGCTTTTTTACGGAAAAACTAAACATAATGAAGGTTCCGTTTTACTTACAAGTTTCTCCAAATGTGCTCTCCAGTCGCTCGAGAAGGGCAGCCATATAGAACAGAAATTTCTTTCAACGTCGTTCAGGTTAGAGAGAAAACGTCATGACATACTTGACGTACAAATGCGGAGCTCGAAAAAAAAAAAATTTACTCAAAAATCATAATTAAAAAAGCAGTATTTACAATTATAACTGTTTGAATCGTTAAGAGAACAGAAAAGTTTTAAGTTTTTTCAACTTTGTGAGGAATTTCAATTGTTATATCCACAAACTTTATAAGTCAGGTAGACTGTTGGGGTTTACACTGTAAGCTTTTTATATTGGCAACTCAGTTGTTAACACTGTTAATCAAAAATTCTAACGACATACAAGGAATATCAATTTTTAATAAAGACTTCAAAATAAGTCAATTCACAGATGATACACCTATTTTTTTGAAAGATAAATACGTGGTAGAGAAAACTAAATTTTCTCTAAAGCTTCTCGTTTATCTCTCAGTGTCAAAAAATGTGAACTTCTCCCGATTCATACAAGCTCTGACTCCTCAATAGCTTTGGTTAGAGTTGAATCTAAAGTTAAATATATAGGGCTGATAATATCTAAAAAACCCAATTAGCAGAGAAGACACCGATATTTCTAACTGTATCATGGAGATGAAGAAGTCACTTAGCTACTGGTTAATCAGAGACCTCGCTATTTTTGGCAGAAACATCCTATCTAAAGCTGAAGGCATCTCCAAATTGATTTATCCTTGTCACTCTCTATATATCTCCTCTGGTTGGCACCCTTAGAATTAAATGGTTAAAATCTTGTCTGTCACAGCCAGACTCTACTTAGCTCCACATCCCATGATCCTTGTTTAATAAAATGCAAAGTCTGTTTTGTTTTCCAAAACAGACTTTGCATTTTTGGGAAAATGAGATTTACCCACAACTTCTCCCCATAATTCAACCTTATGGAATAATAGGGTAATAACACTTAATCAAAAGTCAATTTTCAAGAGTGACTGGTTTAAACAAAAATATTATATTCATAACAGATTTGTTGGATGATAACGGTGTCATTCTAAGTTACTTTTAAACCCTGATCCTTTTATCCCCATGATAGAACAGAGAAAACCAACTCATAGTGTGTTAAAACATTTATATTTCTTTTTATTCAATCATCTTCCGGAAGAGAGAGACCCCTGCACGGCTCAAACGCCAGTTGCAAGAGCTCTAACATTAGAATCATAAACTGTGCCTCATATAAGTTTTATTTTGGTACTTTACATGTCACACAGTCTCAAACATTGATTATATAGAAAGTTCCTCTTTTCTGGGTCTTATCTATTAATATGCCTGTGCACTAAAACTTCCTGTTTTTCAGTCTGCCTGAGCACTTAGTTTGTGAGTCAAAAGTGGCCTTGCTCTACAAGCCTTCATTATTAAAGTACATAAAACAATCTAATGAGCAGATAGACATTAAAAAAATATTTATTTTATCCCTAACATTACACAGACTTTTCAGAAAAATATTGTCTAAACTTCTCAAAGAGAATATAACAAATTTTGTGAACTGGTCCCACTGCCTCTGCTTCATTTGATTAAAAAAATTATGATATACAATAATTTCTCATCAGTGCTCCAAAATTTATTGCTAGGGCAATGTCAGCTGTTTGATAAAAATGCAATAATAGATTTATTAGTAGTTTCTTCAAAGACAAAATATTTCATAATTACAACAGAATGGTTACATTGCATGGTTCTAATTTAGTTATTTCATATACACTGGATAAAGCATACTAAATAATTATGAAATAGCCCATTCTACCTAAAGTTAAAGAAACACACTTTAAAGTAATAAACAAAATTAATCCTGTGGCAGAATTTCTAAAAAAAAAAAAGATTTGGCTTTGAAGTGGATCAGTGTTCTTTTTATGAAAATGAAACCCTAGAACATTTTTTTTCTATGCCCTATCACACAATGCATTTGGTGCAACTTTGGATTTCCCTAAATATTAATGATGTGCCACTATTTGAATTACATCATAATTTTTTTATATGGATCATCTAGCAGTGGGTGTCTCAGACATTATTAACATCGTCGTGGGCAATCGTGGCTCAAGAGTTGGGAGTTCGCCTTGTAATTGGAAGGTTGCCGGTTCAAGCCCCGGCTTGGACAGTCTCGGTTGTTGTGTCCTTGGGCAAGACACTCCATCTACTTCCTACTGGTGGTGGTCAGAGGGCCCAGTGGCACCAGTGTCCGCCAGCCTCACCTCTGCCAGTGCGCCCCAGGGTGGCTGTGGCTACAATGTAGCTGCCATCGCCAATGTGTGTGTGAATGGGTGGATGACTGGATGTGTAAAGCTCTTTGGGGTCCTTAGGGACTAGTAAAGCGCTATATAAATACAGGCTATTTACCATCATACTTTTGAGTAAATATCATATCCATTGTGCTAAATGGAGGAACGCTAAGCCTTCTCTCCCTGGTTTTATTGATGATTTTAAGATATTATTTTCTTTGCTAAAAAAGACAAAAAGCACATATGCCAAAAAAAATAACCAGGATAATGCCCGTCTCCTGCTTTTTCTAAATTTTGACTTATGCTGAGGCTAATATATTGTTAAGTAATGTAGCTGTTTCACTTTGGCTACAAGCGGGTTGCTGAGTAGACATCTGTGTAGTGGTTTGTTTGAAATCTACCACTTTTTCCTTCAGTTTCCTTGTCAAGAATTAACTTCCTGTTCAACTGAAACGCCTTCCTGTTCAACTGAAACGCCTTCCTATTCAACTGAAACGCCTTCCTGTTCAGCTGAAACACCTTGGTTTTTCAGTGGTGTGTGTGAGAGCGTTTTAGTAGTAAGGAAGAACATTAAAACATTACTGTTGGCCACATGTCGGCAAAGTTATGTGACATTAGTGACGTTTGTACTAACTTGGTTTTAAAGCCTTTACTTTAAAATATACGCCGTTCAATAGCTGAGCTTAATCAGAGAATGATCAAAGCTCATGTAGAAACAAACAAACAAATGAACAAAAGATTTTCTCCTTCATTTCTGTCAAACAAAGCTGTATGAAACGTTTCTAGCTGTTAGTATCATGGTTGCTAGGCAACCTGGGCAGCGCAACGGAGGCTAGACCGTCCCATTTCACAAGCCTTCCGGCCTTAGCGGTCTTTAAGTACTTGAGGATCCTTGAGGATCGCTGAGGCTGCGTACTTTAAGGCTGCAGACCCTGAATTGGGATACAGCCTCTGATGGATGCATCGGAGAGCAACATGGGGTTAGTATCTTGCCCAAGGATATTTGGCATGCAGACTGGAGCAGCCTGGGATTGAAGCACCGACCTTCTGGTTAGTGGCTGACCTGCTCTGCCACCTGAGCTACAGCCACCACTATCGGGGTGGTACACTAGTAGTGTGTGTGAGAGGCAAAATTTCAGTAGTGTGTGTGAGAGGTAAAATTTCAGTAGTGTGTGTGAGAGCGCTTCAGTAATAATGTCCCTTACGGCACCTCATAAACATCTGTCCTCCATCTACAGGAGCAGTCAGCTGACTGTAAGTGATGATGTTTGATATTTGGGCTGATGAAAGTGTTTGAATTGAGAAGGGTTGTAATGTTGGAGCTGTGAGCTGAAATAAATCCAGTCTGCTGTGTGGAAACAATCAGCTGCAGTTTGTTCATCGGCTCATTTTCTGCAGACGGAGGTCGTGTCAGATAACATCAGTCCATCTCATCCTTCTACAACTCAGAATACACCAGAGTCCTCCTGGAACACGTGCTCTTATTGTGAAAATCTACCTCTTTCTCCATCAGAGGTGGAGCCCTGACTCCTTCCAGGTAGCAGCTCACCTGTCTATCAGTGCAGCAGGTTTGGACTTGTTGGTCTGAAGCTGAAGTTCAGTGAGTTGCTCAGACTTGTGAGAACAAGAGGACTCACTTGTGGAACTTCTATCAGACGCTTTAAAGGTTTTCATGGAAATCATTCAGGGCCCACAGTGGACCCACAGACTGTTAAGCTTTTGATTTGTTATTTATTGCTGCAGTCAGTGGAACATTTAGAGAATAATGATGAATTTTATGGAAACCAGTTTGAACTGATTATATCTAAATGAATGTGTAAAATCAGCTCCAAACAAATCATTAAAGAAGAGCAGTTATTCACTGCAGTGAGACAGGAAGTCAAAGTTTCCAGTTAAAGCAAGTAGAAGAAGAAACATGGAGCTGATAAAGTGTAACATGAGTTTGTCGTGAAGAGGCTTCCTGGTCTGCAGCAAACTGTTCACTTCAGATTGGATTAAGGATACAGCTCAGCTAAAAACAATTTCCACTAACACACTGTTTCTGTGTGTCACTACAACAGAAACTACAATAGAAACATAATTTTAATGCTGCGCTCAGTAACAGGACAGAAAGCCTCCGACAAACATTTCAAATGTTTCAGACCCCATTTCTGCTTTTGTTTTATCTCAACTTCCTCATAGACGCCTCTCTGGGTGTTTGGTTCCTTATTAAAATTCCACTTCTCTTTCCTGAACTCAGTGTCAGATGATCACATGATCATCTCCAGCACAAAAGGCACAAATCTGCTGCTCCATAGTTCACGGCAGCTGACTCACAGCTGGACCAATGAGGCCAACCAGAACCTGAGAATCACAGCAACACCAGGTTTGAATTCATTTTTTCTCTCAGACTTTAGAGGCAGTTTGTTCTTTAAAAGTTTGACCTACTTCTGTAACTTAAAGCACTGAAATTCCTTCAGGACTTTTCTTTTTCTACTTCCGGCGCCCCCCATGTGTGGCAGCCTGTTACAGCAGCTCTGCTCATTCTGAGTTTCTTTCTTTCTTATCTTTTTTCTTCTCGTAATTTTTATAACTAACGTATTAGTAATTAGACTCTGCAACCATCTTCTACCGTTTTGTGCTAGTTCTGGTCGTTTTTCTCTACAACAAAGACTTTAACTGATCAAACACACACATCCACACATGTGCAATAAGACTAACACTAAGTCCAATAATCTTTTCTGGCATCGTTGTATTTTTACTCAGTTGTATATAGCATTTATATTCTATTTTTATCATATTGTATATTTTATTCTACTGTATATAGTATTTTATTTTATTCTATTTTGTACAGTTGTGTACTGTATTTATTCTTATTGTATTCTAATTTTTGCTTCATAACTTTTGCACTGTCCACTTCCTGCTGTGACAAAACAAATTTCCCACGTGTGGGACTAATAAAGGTTATCTTATCTTATCTTCTCTGTGTAACCCACCTACTGCTTTTTTCACTCCCATGGGGATTTGGGAATTCAACAGGATGCTCCAAGGAGTCACTAATGCTCCAAGCACTTTTCAAAGAGTTATGGAGAAATGCATGGGCTCCATAAACTTCTTTCTTGATGATCTTATAGTGTTCTCCAATACTATGGAGGAACATGAAGAAAGGCTCCTGTGAGTTCTGAACAGACTGAAAGAATTTGGTCTCAAACTTTCACCTGAGAAATGTCACTTTTTCCAAAAGTCAGTGAGGTATTTAGGACACATTGTCTCAGAACAGGGAGTGGAGACTGATCCTGATAAAGTCTCTGCACTCACCACATGGCCCAGACCCACAAACCTGTCAGAACTGAATTCATTTTTAGGCTTCACCGGCTATTATCGCAGGTTTGTCAAAGACTATTCTAAAATCGCTAGGCCATTGAATGATTTGACAGCTGGTTATGTCCCTGCCAGGAAGCTGAAACACCACAAATCACCATCAAACAGCAACCTGAACCATCCTTTTAAGGAGAAATGGACTCCCTTATGTGAGGAAGCTTTCAAGACCCTCATTGAGAAGTTGACATCTGCACCAGTGCTTGGGTTTGCTGACCCCAGAAAAGCCTATGTTTTACACACCGATGCTAGTTCACATGGACTTCGTGCAGCCCTATACCAGGAAGAAGATGGTCGGTTAAGAGTCGTCGCCTATGTTAGCAGAGGGCTGTCTAACTGTGAAAGAAGGTACCCCACTCACAAACTTGAATTTCTTGCGTTGAAGTGGGCAATTACAGACAAGTTTGCTGATTATTTGTATGGAGCTGACTTCACTGTCATGACTGACAATAACCCACTGACCTACGTGTTAACGTCTGCTAAACTTGATGCAACTGGACATCGATGGCTTGCTGCTTTTGTCAAATTTCAATTTCAACATACAGTACAGAGCCGGTAAAAGAAATCAGGATGCACATGGATTATCAAGACAGCCACATGTTTCTGTTGAAACTGATGACAGTACAACTGCTGAGGATGAAAGAGTAAAGCAATTCATTGCAAAGTTTACAGAAGAGGGAAACAGTGCAACATTTCCAAAGGATGCTCTAAAAGCTGTATGCAAGAAGCACCAAGTACACATCTCCTGACACTACTTACCGCTACTTACCTGCTGCGGTGGAGTGTTTGGCAGTGGATGCAAGTGCGATACCTGATGAGTTTGTTCAAGCCGACATGCTGACTGGTACTAGCACTCTTCCACAACTCTCCCAACAAGATTGGGCTGCAGAACAAAGGCGTGACCTATAATAAGCAGAGTCATAGACCATGTCCATATAGGAAAACGCCTTTCCTATCATCTTAGGCAAAAGGAGGAAAGGGAAGTCCAACTCATGTTAAGAGTGCAGGATCAGTTGTCCCTAATAGATAATTTTTTGTACCGGAAGCGAATGAGCCAGGGCCAGACTCTCTTTCAACTTCCGAAGAAGTACAGAGAAGTAGCTCTTGAAAGTCTTCATGATGCAGTAGGTCACATGGGATTTGAAAGAACTGTTGACCTTGTGAGAACACGTTTCTTTTGGCCCCGAATGTTCCTAGATGTTGAAATGAAAATCAGAACATGTGAAAGGTGGATCCGCCGCAAGGCTAGAGCTGAGAAATCTGCTCCACTGGTAAATATTAAAACCAGTCGACCACTTGAGTTGGTGTGCATGGACTATTTGTCTCTAGAACCTGATAGCCGAGGAACAAAGAATATTCTGGTGATAACGGATCACTTTACGAAGTTTGCTGTTGCAGGGCCAACTGCAGACCAGAAGGAAAAGACCGTTGCCAAGGCCCTGTGGGACAAATTCATCATTCACTATGGCATACCAGAACGGTTACATAGTGACCAGGGCCGTAATTTTGAATCGGCAGTCATCAAAAACTTATGCCAAATGTTAGGCATAAAGAAAACAAGAACAACCCTTTATCATCCCCGTGGTAATCCAGTAGAACGGTTTAACCGTACACTGCTAGGGATGCTTGGAACACTCCAAGAAGAGGACAAACTAAAATGTCGTGATCATGTGCAGCCATTGGCTCACGCCTACAATTGCACAAAAAGGGTATTCACCCTGTCAGCTCATGTTTGGGAGACAGCCAAATCTTCCAATTGATGTGGCTTTTGGACTTAATGTGAGCAGGCAGGCCAGTGTAACTCACAGTGAATATGTGAAGAAGCTCAGGGAAAGCCTACAGGAAAGTTACATACTTGCTGTGGAACATAGCGAGTAAAGTGCCCTACGCAATAAGTCAAGATACGATCTAAATGTGAGACAATCCACCTTGGAGGTTGGAGATCGTGTTCTTGTCAAGAATGTTGGAATACGAGGGAAACACAAACTAGCTGACAGATGGAGTGAGACGGTCTACAAAGTTGTAAAACAGATTAATGACTCTGCTGTATATGTTGTTGCTCCACTCATGTCAGATGGGCCTGAGAGGACACTGCATAGAGATTTACTGCTACCGTGTGGGTTTCTGTCATGCTCAGCGCCAATCGAACCCAGTCATGGAAGTCCAGAGAAAGAGACACCCAAAGGCGACATCTCCAAAGAGAATCCATTTTCTGAAGTTGGAGGAGACTATCATTATCTGGGTGATAATGACATTGTGGATTATGACTTTCCAGTAGTTTATGAAGAAGTCAATTACCCGGATTTCAGTACTGTCAGTGAAATCCCCAAAGCAACTGAGTCTGTGTCAGAACAAAGTGTGGGCCGAGACGAGTCTGATCTAAACCCTGCAGTAAAGGAGTTTCATTCTGCACCCGTGGAGCTGGATGAGAGTGATGTTTCACTTCAAGGTTCTAGTGGAAATGACATTGGAAATGACCCTCCAATGAAAGAAACAGGTGTTATTGTTAATGAGGAATATTCATCTGTTCACGATTCATGTGCTGATATAGATCCAGCTACAGAAAATTATGTTGAACCTCTGAAAGAGGTTATTGACATAACTCAGGAGCAGTACCAAACTGAAAAAAACAGGGTTGTTGGATGGAAAAGAGGAGAGTGATGGAGATGGATTGGAGGCAGAAGTTGCTGAAGATGAAAAACCTCCAAAAATAAGAGAAATCAGGTGGTCAAATAGGAACAGGACTGAACCTAGCAGACTAACCTACAACACTTTGGGAAATCCCTTGACATTAGTGATGCACTCTCTTTTAAACAGTCTTGATCAGGTTTTTTCACATGCCCTTGACTCAAACCCTTCCCCATGTGTTGGTAGAGTAAAAACCATTTAAAGTGACTGCTGTCATGCAGGGATGCATGCCCATTTAGGGGGGGAGGGATGTAACCCACCTAAAAATTTGCCTCATGAAAATGAACTGCTGTTCCCAAAGAATGTCAGTAGGTGGCACTGTGAGATTGTTTAGTGCTTGTGAACTTGAGTTGACATAGAGAAGGAGAACAACGCCAAGGCTGCGTATGCTGGTCAGAGCTATTCATCGAGAGTTTTCTTTAATATTTGTTTAGAAAAGGGTTATGTGTGAAAACACAAATTAATTTTCCCTCCCTGATAAGTAGTGCTTTTGAGTTCTACTTGTACTGCTGTGAAATCATTTCATGTTGTCTACATCTGGGAATGTGTGACTGTTTTTGACTGAATGTTGTTTTTTGCCATGCTAACTGTTTATTTTGTTGTAGTATCTTAAATTTCTTTTCTACAGGGTGGTAAAAATTCCCTCATGATGTCATTTTATCTCCATTTGAATTTATATTTTCAATGAAATTTGAAAATAAGATATGTTCAAACAGAGTGAGCATTTCTGAGGCTACGGAGAGAAAAGAGGAGCACAAACACTGACATGAGCTAAATGTTAAGAATGGAAAGCGTGTATTTATTGTATTTTATTATTTATTTTGTTTAAAAACAAAACTGTGTTACTTTGAAAGCGCTGTTTTGTCTCAGTGGAAGTGAACTAGCCACAGGGGCAGAAGTAAGGTGTCGAGTAGGCAGAGAGGAGATGACAAGCGGGACTAACACAGAAGAGAGTGGAATCCTGTAGTGATGTTACGCAAACTTTTTATGATTACAAATGTTTTGGGTTGTTGGTTAGATACCCCAGAACCTACCGGACACTGCAAAGCAGCAGATGTTGACCTGAAGTTTGGTGCTTGATGATAAAGTGAGTGGCTAATTGGCAGAGTGACCAGACTGTGAGCAGCTAGTAGTTAACCCAGCTTCAAGATAGTTGCCCTATCTGGAAATTTTCTGGGCCTGAAAGTGCCAACAGGCAGTACTCTGAGTGGCCCGGGCACACCACATATATTCCAAAGTTGTTCCAGAGAGCCCTTGTCCTGTTTCGGAGTTGAAGCCTGCTGATTAGAATCTTCCCTGCTGGAGACAAATATGGGCTCAAACTGCGGTCATAAATATTTTGTACTTGCAAATCAAATGCGTAGTCTTGAACTGAGTTTTCTAACTTTGTAAACCAAAATATCTGAAAATTTTATGTCTGTGCATCTATAGATGAGAATTTGTGTGTGCATAAGAAAATTATTACACAAGTTTTTTTTGTTGTTGTTATGGTCCGTTTACAGATACAAAACAAAAACAGACAATTTGTAAAAGTTCCCTCGCCTACGTGTGAGTTTTAAATACAAATTTTGACCAGATTTTTCTTCCTTTAAGCTGATTGGTCAATGTCATGTCAATCACAAATTTAACAATCCAATTAGAGAACAGATGGGTTTGGCTGTCAGAGTGGCGTTTTACTGAGCCTCATGTCTTGAAAGGGCAATACAGTTTGAAGAGGGAGGACACAAACATAAAATCTTCTGACATTTTTTTTTACAAGGTTACAAACCTAGTTCATAACTATACATTTCATTTACAAGTACAAAATATTTATGACCACAATTTGAGCCCATAGACATGACTTTCAGGTCCCACCTTGTTTTATTTTGTTTACTCCAGATGGAGCCTGGAGACATTCATTTTGTATATTTCTGATTTTTGTTGCAATATCAGTAAAACAGCACTTTTAAGTTTAAATAATCAGTGTGTTCATTGTGTTTAAGGTAAAAAGTATTTGTGTATTGTTATAAGGCTGCCCGAGCTGCATTCCAAGCGGAATGCAGCTCGGGCAGTGGCTGAAGCAAAAACTCGGGTGTGGGAGGAGTTCGGAGAGGCCATGGAAAAAGACTTTCGGACTGCCTCAAAGAGATTCTGGCAAACTGTCAGTCTATATCAGTATAGATATATGGTAGATAGGCTACATGTATAAAAAGTGAAATGCAGTGAAGTTCACAGCAAATCAAAAACACTAAAACCAGCTGAAGAGATGTCACTGAATGGTTATTTAAAAAAAAGAAGAAACAGTTATGTTCAGAAGGTAAATAAAGGTCAAAGGGATCCATAAAACTGAGCAGTTTATGTAAATGAACTACTCCTGATTGGCTCTGAATTCTCCCCTTTAACATGTAAACAGCAGCTACCTGCAGCTATAAAGGTGGATTGTTTTCCTCCATGAACATTTTAAATATCAATGTGACAGCTTTGACCATCAGTTTGTTTTTACTGACTCTGTGAGCTGAAATCCTCTGTCAGTTGGGACTAAATAGTGACGTTAACTGGACACCTTGACACGGAGATAAAGCCCAAGCTGATCGCACAAGTTCTCATCATTCATGAAATATGTCTGATGTATGTTTCACAGATTATGGCCAACAGGTCAGTCAAAACACTTTAAATATGGGCATTAATTATTTCCAGAATCACTTTTTGGCACTGTTAGGAGAAAAACCTCAGGAAAGCAAAGAATCACGGGCCCAGAGTCAATTCATGTACATGGGCGAATCCTGTGCAGGAATGCGCCCAGGCATCTGGTCAGACTTTATTATATACTCACGTAACACTCATGGATGGAGTACAAGTTAGGAAAAAACAACTTCTTATCTGGTGATTGCATACGAGGCTGCACAGGATGCAGCCTTGCAAGACAAAGATGGACAAGTTGATTAACGATCTTGTAGTGGGTTAAAACAATACATGTGGGTGTTGTCTAAACTTGAGCAACTTCCTCATGTGATCACTTTGTTCCAGCTAAAGAATTTGCTGACACGCTATGTACAGGCATTACTACAAAATTCAAATAAGGCTATACATGAAGGTAATAAGGTAAAATCTTTTGACAGGCACAAAAAGTGATTCTGTGTTGGGAAGGTTACTTTTAAAATGTATTCCATTACAGATTAAAGATTACATGCTCCAAAATGTATTTTGTAACATATTCCGTTACGTTAATCATGGAGAGTAACGTATTCTGAATACTTTGGATTACATAATATATTATCATGCTTTTTACAACTACATGGATGTACTATTGCTGTGTGATTTATTACTGTTACTGAAGGTCCGCAGCTCCGAACCGTAGTAAAGCGACCTCTGGCTAATATGTCGGGCTCGTAGCCGAAAAATAGCTTTACTTTGTTGTCTGGGTCAACTTTGCTAGCGAGAGACAGAGAGAGGCGTTGAAAGGTTGCTCCAAAGGAACGTATTATTTCAGCGGAAAACACGAACACGGTGTACAGTCGAGTCTTAATAGCTTACTTACAACTGGGCTCGTCAGGCTCTCTTCTTGGCTGCAGTGGTTATTATTATATTTACATGCTTCCAGCTCCCGTTTTTGCTCGATGACAGCTCGTACTTTTCCACTTCCCTTTTCTCCCCCCTCGCGCCCACCAGTCTTCCTGCAGCACGGACTACACTGCCCATGAAGCCACATTCTTTAGGGCTATGCCAACAAAAAGGCGCTCTCTCGCGCAGGAAAGACACAGTCGCAGAGAGAGCGTGCGTTGCCCTGTAACCGTGGCAACCGTAACGCTGCCGCCTGGAACAACAGAATTACTATTAGGGCTGGGTATCGTCACTGATTTCTAGAATCAATTCGATCCATGATTCGATTCGATTCGATTCGAATTTGGGAAATTTTGCCTCAGACAGTTAGAAATATTATAATTTGGATCAATACATTTATTGATGAGAGGCGGCGGTGAGAGGCGGCGGGCTGGGGTGGGTATTCTAATATCCCCTCGGCTTGCTGCCGGTACGTTGGGGTTTTTCCCGGTGGATGAGAGGGTTTGTTCCCTGGGGGGGGGGGGGGTGCTGGAAGGTGCTCCACCTGGAGACTCTGTTGTCCTGCTGGGAGACTTCAATGCTCACATGGGTAACAACAGCGAGACCTGGAGGGGCGTGATTGGGAGGAACGGCCTCCCTGATCTGAACCCGAGCGGTGCTTTGTTATTGGACTTCTGTGCTAATCACAGTTTGGCCATAACGAACACCTTGTTCGAACATAAGAGTGTCCATAAGTGCACGTGGCACCAGGACGCTCTAGGCCGTAGGTCGATGATCGATTTTGTAATCGTATCACCAGACCTGCGACCATATGTTCTGGACACTCGGGTAAAGAGAGGGGCTGAGCTGTCAACTGATCACCATCTGGTGGTGAGTTGGATCAGGTGGCGGGGGAGGACGCTGGACAGACCTGGTGCACCTAAACGCGTAGTGAGGGTGTGCTGGGAACGACTAGCAGAGGCCCCAGTCTGCGAGATCTTCAACGCACACCTCTGGCAGAGCTTCAACAGCATTCCGAGGGAGGCGGGGGACATTGAGTCCAAATGGACCATGTTCAGCGTCTCCATTGCCGAAGCTGCTGCATTGAGCTGTGGCCGCAAGGTGGTTGGTGCCTGCCGTGGTGGTAATCCCCGAACCAAATGGTGGACACCAGAGGTGAAGGGAGCCACCAGGCTGAAGAAGGAGTCCTATCGGGCTTGTTTAGCCTGTGGGACTCCGGAGGCAGCCGACAGGTATCGACAGGCCAAGCGGAATGCAGCTCGGGCAGTGGCTGAAGCAAAAACTCGGGTGTGGGAGGAGTTCGGAGAGGCCATGGAAAAAGACTTTCGGACTGCCTCAAAGAGATTCTGGCAAACTGTCAGGCGTCTCAGGAGGGGAAAGCAGTGCTCTACCTGCACTGTGTATAGTGCTGGTGGAGCGCTGCTGACGTCGACTGAGAAAATTGTCAGGCGGTGGAAGGAATACTTCGAGGACCTCCTTAATCCCACTGACGCGTCTTCCGAGGAGGAAGCAGAGTCTGGGGATGAGGGGAATGACCCGCCAATTTCCGGGGGCGAGGTCACTGAGGCAGTTAAACAACTCCTTGGTGGCAGAGCCCCTGGTGTTGATGAGGTCTGCCCCGAGTTCCTGAAGGCTCTGGACGTTGTAGGGCTGTCCTGGTTGACACGCCTCTGCAATGTTGGGTGGAGATCAGGGGCAATACCCGTGGACTGGCAGACCGGGGTGGTGGTCCCCATCTTTAAGAAGGGGGACCGGAGGGTGTGTTCCAACTACAGGGGGATCACACTCCTCAGCCTCCCCGGGAAAGTCTATGCCAGGGTGCTGGAAAGGAGAGTTCGTCCGCTAGTCAAACCTCGGATACAGGAGGAACAATGCGGTTTTCGTCCTGGTCGCGGAACACTGGACCAGCTCTTTATCCTCTCGAGGATACTTGAGGGTGCATGGGAGTTTGCCCAACCAGTCTACATGTGTTTTGTGGACTTGGAGAAGGCATTCCACCGTTTCCCTCGGGGTGTCCTGTGGGAGGTGTTGCGGGAGTATGGGGTGTCTGGCCCATTGCTACGGGCCATTCGATCCCTATACAACCGTTGCAAGAGCTTGGTTCCCGGTGGGTGATGGGCTCCGCCAGGGCTGCCCTTTGTCACCGGTTCTGTTCATAATTTTTATGGACAGGATTTCTAGGCGCAGTCACACGTCTGACAGCGCTGTAAACAACGGTAGACTTGTGCGTAACAAGCAAGCGAATAACGCAGAAAACAGATTTTTAGACGGGAAACTGATCTTGAAGTACAGAGAGAGAGAGAGAGAGCTGTGCATGAAGTGTGATTTTATTGTGGTGGAAGCAAAACAGTGAAAGTCAGAGTGAATTCATGACGATGTTTATGTGAAGCTTAGTTTGGACCTTCTTTTGCAGAAAATAGTTAAACAAAGCGCGGACCTCATCAGAACATCAGAATCAGCGAGTTGTCGACTTTCAGCCCCAACCGTGTCCGTGCCGTCGGGTGAGAAAGGCGACATCTCACTGATTCTGATCCGCGGGTCCGCGCTTTGTGTTTACGTCTTTCTGCAGAATCCGTGTTACTGCTCTCATTTACTGTTTTAGCTGTTTGGTGGTTGTTGAAATTTTGTGAGGTTTAACCTGAGATTCTGGCGTTTCGGGCAAAATAAATTAATATTAAAAAATCGATTCAGGATTTTAATGAATCGATATCACGTTATCCAAGCCAGAATTGATTTTAATCGATAAATCGATTATCAAAACCCACCCCTAAGAACGTAGCTGTCAAACAAAACCCAAACAGTCCTGACCCGCCACAATATGAAACAGGATAATACCGCCGTGCAATCCATTTATTTCAACAAAGTAACTGTATTCTAACTACCACCTTTTTAATTAAGTATCAATCAAACCAGATGGGGACATTTTTGACCCCTGAGGACCACAGGTGTGATTATGTGCTGCCATTTAAAATTTATAAATGCTTCAAAAAAAACCTTTCTCAGTAAAGTTCAACATACAGCACTCTGTAGTTATTCAGATAGTCAAAATTATCTGAACATTTAACTATTTTATTTTCTCAATTTGTTTTTGCTCAAAAACACAGTGTACTTTATGTTAACAAGGTCTGGTGGCCCTAAAATGTAAAATGTTGGGTACATTTTGTGTTAATGTGTTGGTCTTAAGTAAAACTAAGGTGTAACACTGAATTGATTGACAATTTATACTTTACATTTTAAAAAACAGTCAAATGAAGTGGGGACATTTTTGACCCCTGAGGACCACAGGTGTATGGAAATCGAGAGGACATTATGAGGGTTAAATGGTAACTGTAACGGAATACAGTTACTCATATTTTGTATTTTAAATACGTAACTGCAGTACATGTGTTCTGTTACTCACCAACACTGCCTATATCAACTTGTAAACCTTGAACGCAAATCTGTAGAAGAGTATCTTATGGTTTTTGGCACTGGCAGAAAAGGTTTTTCATGAGTGCAAGCCAAATACTCAACTCTACTGCTCATCCCACAAACGTATTTCCTTTAGAAATGTGGCCCTGTTTAAGAGGAATAACCAGAATTTCCAATGATAAAATATTATTGCCAAGCAGCATTCTTACAACAAAGATGTATGGTAATCAGTGTAGTAATCTGTACATGTGTATTAAACAAGTGTAGTAATGAGTACTGTCACAACCTGGCTCATAGGAAGTGACAATCAAGAGGGAGACCACACACAGGCTTTTAAAGGCTGTAAGACATATTTAATGAAAATCAGGTAAAGCAAATTACAGACAATTTAAAGGACATAACAGCCATAACTGAAACTTCCAAATGAACATGATGGGTGCCAGAAAGAGAGAGCGAGGGTCAGCGAGAGCATGCTGGTTCAGTCAAGGTGTCTTTGGCTGTGTCCCAATTCAGGGTCTGCACGCTTGAAGTTCGCATTTTGCGGTGACATGCGATTACGTCACCGTTTGCGTCACCGTTTGCCGTCAGCCGTCATCATTACGTGATGACGGCTGTCCCAATTCGAAGTGTACTTCAAATGCATACTCCAAATGCGCCGTCGATTTCCCCAAATATCAAGCGTGGTCCGGTGCACGCTTCGTGGTCCCATATATCCCACAATTCATAGGTGTGGATAATTTTGCCACAAAATACGGCAGAAGGCAGAAGGGAACTGTCAAAAGTAAGTACTGAATATTATGTAACTTATTCATGTGCGAATGTTTAATAGTGAAGCCCATTAAAACATTGCTGTTGGCCACATGTCTGCAAAGTTGTGTGACATTAGTAATGTTTGTACTTGCAGCGTTAACTTGGTTGGAGTAATATTCTCTCTCTTTCTATTACCCGTCAAGAGCCTTGCGGCTGCATTTTGAACAAGTTGCAGGCGTGACAGGCTTGAATGACAAATGCCTAAATAGAGAGAGTTACAATAGTCAAGACGTGACGATATGAAAGCATGGATACCAGTTTCCAGGTCTTTAGATGACAGGATATTTTTGAGTTTAGAAATGCTCCTGAGTTGGAAAAAACTGCCACGAACAACTGAATTTAGTTGCTTGTCCAGCTTGAGAGTGGAATCAAAAATGAAACCAAGATTTTTTACATGGGGATGTACATTAGCTGATAATGGGCCCAAATTGTTTCTTATGAGACTAATAGAGTCCTGCTTACCGAAGATTATAATGTCGGTTTTGTCATGATTTAGTTTGAGAAGGTTCAGAGACATCCAGCAATGTATGTCGCTAAGACACTCTGAGACTTTCTGCAGTGTACTATCAGCACCTGGTTTTAGAGAGAGGTAGAACTGTGTATCATCTGTATAAGAGTGGTAAGAGATCAGGTGTTTCTGAAAAATGGAGCCTAATGGGAGCATGTATAAGGAGAATAAGACCGGGCCCAGAATAGAGCCCTGGGGTATTCCACAAGTGAGTGTAGCTGGGGAAGAGTATTTGTTACCCAGCATCACAGAATGTGTTCTGCTCTCTAGGTAAGAGGCAAACCATTTTAGAGCAGAGTCTTGAATGCCGACACATGTCTTTAGATGGTTTAATAGGATTGTGTGGTCGACAGTGTCAAATGCTGCACTCAGGTCTAAAAGGATTAAAACTGTACTTTTTCCAGAATCAGCAGCTAGAAGCACATCACTGAACACCTTCAGTAGAGCAGACACTGTGCTAGGGATTGGTCTAAAATTGCCAAGAACTGACGGATCTAAACCAGGTTTTTTTTAGAAGCGGCTGGACAACAGCTTGTTTAAACAAGTCAGGAACAGTTCCATATGAGATACTGCCATTTACAATAGCAAGGATGTTGGGACCCAGCAGCTAAAGCCTGGATCATACTGGCTGCTGTTAATCAGACCCATCAGGACAACACTGAACCACAGTGGTGTGGATGTAGTGGAAAAATCCCACCATACTGATGCTCAGATTTAATCACAGGGAACAAAACCAGATGTTACCTTCAGATTGTGACCTTTGGAGTGGAGGATGCAGATTTCAAAAGAGAATAAATGTTGTTGTTTTTCAGCTGTGAAAAAAAATCTAATTTTCTGAACTTAAGAATTTATGATGCTGGAAAAAACATGGAGACTATAACACAACATTTCCACTGTATTCATAGAATGAATGTAAAACTGTCAGACGTTCATTAAATATGCAAAATGTCTACAGACACATCAGAGGGTCAGATGTGAAGCATTCAGTGATTTTGATAAAATGACTCATCAGTTATTGATCTGTACTACACTGATCTACCACGTTAGTAAAGCTGGTGTTCTGGTGGTGGAGGGAGACCTCGGATCATGTTCTGGTTTTGGAGCAGTGATCTGCTGATGTTTCAGTTTAATGAAGTCTCAAAGTTTCTTGTGAGCTTCTTCAAAATCATCCCTGACATCACCACTGAAAGGACGTCCATAAAGACAGACTGAAAATTACTGATATGTTCACAATCTCAGAGTTTAAAACTTGACAGACTTGATTCAGATGAAGTTATTTGAGCAGAAACTACTGGATCTTTATCCTGTGCTTGAACTAATTCTTGACGGTTCCTCCACAGAGTGGACCAGCAGAGCTCAGAGGTTCCCAGTAATCAGTCTGCCCAGCAGCATCAAACACAGCTGGACTCCATATTTATGGTCTGTACATGTACAACAACTACATCTCCATGCTGCTCTTTGTAGACCAGTAGATCTGGATCTGATGTTTGGCTCCATGATTTCAGTCTGATTGGCTCATTCATAAAGTATTCTGTTCCAGCTGCTGGAGGACAACATTATCACTTTTGTGAAGAACGAGCTGAAGAAGATCCAGAAGGTTCTGAGTCCACATTACCCAGAATGCTTAGAGAGTCAGAGGAGCAGCAGCAGAGAGGCTTTTATGAAGATCACAGTGGACTTCCTAAGGAGAATGAAGCAGGAGGAGCTGGCTGACCGTCTGCAGAGCAGTAAGAGGATTTATCTAAAGCTTTAAACTTTTGAATAAATGAGCATTTACTAATGTCTTAGGAGAGGGACCAACATGTTTTAAAGATTCACTCTTTTTGGATTTAAGTGTTTATTTCCACATTCAAATGATATTCTACATATTTCTTCTCATTCAGAACTTTCAGCTACAGTCTTTCATCGTAACCTTAAATCCGCTCTGAAGAAGAAGTTCCAGTGTGTGTTTGAGGGGATCGCTAAAGCAGGAAACCAAACCCTTCTGAATCAGATCTACACAGAGCTCTACATCACAGAGGGAGGGACTGCAGAGGTCAATGATGAACATGAGGTCAGACAGATTGAAACAGCATCCAGGAAACCAGACAGACCAGAAACAACAATCAGACAAGAAGACATCTTTAAAGCCTCATGAGACGAACCAATCAGAACAGTGCTGACAAAGGGAGTGGCTGGCATTGGGAAAACGGTCGTAACACGGAAATACACCCTGGACTGGGCTGAAGACAAAGCCAACCAGGACATCCAGTTCATATTTCCATTCACTTTCAGAGAGCTGAATGTGCTGAAGTTCAGCTTGGTGGAACTTGTTCATCACTTCTTTACTGAAACCAAAGAAGCAGGAATCTGCAGCTTTGAAGACTTCCAGGTTGTGTTCATCTTTGATGGTCTGGATGAGTGTCACCTTCCTCTGGACTTCCACAAAACTACAATCCTAACTGACCCTAAAAAGTCCACCTCAGTGGATGTGCTGCTGATAAACCTCATCAGGGGGAAACTGCTTCCCTCTGCTCGCCTCTGGATAACCACACGACCCGCAGCAGCCAATCAGATCCCTCCTTTTTTTTTTTTTTTTTTTTTTTTTTTTTTTTTTTTTAACCTGTCCCATTTGGCTCTTTTGCCATCAGAATTATTGTCTAAAGGCGAAGAAAGATGCCCAACGGATTTTCTTTCCCAAATTGACCATCCCAGCTTTGCCGTAATGGTCCATTTGATTCACCTTTTATTCTTTATTTTATTTTCACTTGCTGAATACGGGACAGACTTGACTGGGGGAAAGAAAAGGGAGAAAGAAAGAGGGAAAGAAAAGCAGTTGAGAAGAGGGACGGGGGAGAAGGGCATAAAACAAAAACCAACAGAATAAGCAGAAAAAAAAATAAATTAAAAAAAAATACATATGTCGATCACCTGGATCACCTGTTGAGAAAGAAAAAAAGAAAACAAGCAGAAGAGAACGAGAGTAATAGAATAAACAACATCACAATGATATATGGGAATATGACAGTAAATACTAAATATTAAACATTATTGTGCAGCACGTAAGATCAACAGCACAGTGTGCTTTGAGGTAGGGGCCAAAAAGGGTGTAGTTTGTGTGTGTGATCACCCGTGTGTACACCTGTGAGCATGGACGCGCTTGTTTTCTTAAAAGGTTCCTTCATGTAATGATCTGCTAGAGGGTGTGGGGGTCGTCCTCCAGGGCATGAAGCAGATATGGAGGAAATCAAAACACCAGACATCCAGAGGACCCCAGAACACAAGAGACCAAGGAAGACCAACAGAGGGGCAGCCGTGCCACTGTCCCAGAAAGAGCTGAGGAGAGTCCCAGATGAGGGGTCACCCAGCAGCCACGGAGCAGAAGCCAGGGGGGGTTGCCGGCAGCCAGCTGTGCCTGAGTGACCGAGCCCCAGGCCGAGAGGCCGGGGACACCCCACCTCCGAAGTGGCCCAAGCGAGCCCCAGGTTCCAGGCCCCGATAAGCAGCCGCCAAGGAGTGAGCCGGTGTGTACCTGGACGCCCACCCCCGGACTCCACACTCAACCAACGTGGAGACAGACATAAAGAGACGCTGTACACACAATCACACTCCCTAAGCGTACTCTACTAACCGGGTCTAGGTACCCTTGCCCCTGGAGGGGGGAACTGCACCCAGACCCAGGTTGTGTTACCCTTTTCCCTGCAGTGGGGAGAAGCAGACCGCCCCGACTCCGCAGCAGCAGGGAGGCCCCACATTCCGGACCCCAGTCGGACAGCCAACTCCTCCTCCTAGCCCCCCTGCTCCAGCAGGCCGCAGAGAACGAGGGTGAGAGAAGACTCCTAACCTCCCTCCACCCGCTCATTGTAGTGTTGATGTATGTGTGTTCTAAGGTGCCTTTAAAACCCAGGAGGGCATGGAGCTACCTGCCAGAGAGCAGCAGGTAAGCGCATAGTTCCTCCTGCTAGCCCTCAATGTCTACATGTATTTAAAATTGAGAGGTGGGCAACAACGCCAGGGGTGAGGTGTACACCCTGATGGTAATTGGGATTCCGTGTAACGTGCCCACCCCCAAGATCCTATATGTATGTGTAATGAGAGTGTGAGTAATGTGAATGTCTAAGTTGTGGGATAAAATTGAGGCAGAGGCAGCCAGAAGGGGACAGAGGGGGGGGGTTACCTCCTCTGCACCCTGGTGACACACCCCTACTCCAAGGCCCTGCATGTGTGGGTGGTTGTGGTGGAGCGGGAAGAGGGAGGCAGCTGGAGATGGGGAGGGAAGGAAGGGAGGGGCAAGTGACCCCTCCCTGGGGCCAGCTCCCCCGCTGACCCCAGTAGGCACCCCCATACCCCGCGGTCCGCCAGGGAAGGGGGGCCCAGGCCCATCCGAACCGGGGCCCAGTGCAGCGGCGCCGCCCGGCCCCACAGAGCCCGGGGCAGTCCACCCAACCCCACCACAGAGAAAACTGCGCCCACCCCATCATCCACTCATCTTCCAGACTACATGAGACAATAGACGCCCAGGCTGAGATCTTCCTCCACCTCTCCTGTATCTCCCCCTCTTGCAGAGAGAGTTCCTGAGAGAGGAAAGCTCCTGCAAGATGTGACAACCCCCCCCCCACCAGTTGAAGAGCCCCCCAGGTGGCTCGATGCACCGGTGGCACCCCGCGCCAGGGCCGGGCCCCCATACACCCACCCGCCCACAACCCCGGCAACACACCAACCAGGACCCAGGCCCCCGAGGCCCGGCCAGGGCCCCAGGCCAGAGCCGGAGCGCCCCCAGAACCTCACGCCCGTCCCGGACCCACCCAGGGGCAGCCAGGCTACCAGGCCAGTAACCCCTATCCGTCAGCACAGACCCTCCCCTAGCCCCGCTGCACGTAGCCACGAGGAAACCGCCACCTAAGAGCCAACAGAGCCCCTAATTGGCCATGGCCGCTACCCCGGGTTGAGCCCCCCAAGGAAGATGCTCCCGGGGAACCCCCTGACGCCCTAAGCCTGACCCTACCCCCACACCAATCACAACAGTGAAGGCGAGACCAAAATATGACCCCCCACCCCCACTAGGTGATGGAGCTGATCAGAGGAGCCCAGAGCGATTGATCTGATGTGGTGGCAGAGGCTGTATCAAGACTAATGTAATCTAATAGATAATTTCTATATTGGTTAGAATTAAGATTGTTTTTATTTTTCCAGTTCATGAGGACTGTTTTCTTGGCTATGCATAGGGCAGTGAAAACCATATGGGCTATATTCTTTTCTGAAGTGACATTATCTAAGCTGCCCAACAAACACACTAAGGGGGAAGTTGGAATGTTACATTTCAGACACTTTGATAAGTCTTCACATATCTTACGCCAAAACTTCTGAACTGGTGGACAGAACCAAAGAGCGTGGATATAATTGTCCGGTGAATTGGTTTGGCAGTGTGAGCAGTTGTTGGTAGATGCAAAGCCCATCTTGAACATCCGATGACCTGTATAGTGCACTCTATGTAGTATTTTGTATTGAATTAATTGAAGACTGGGATTTCTGATTAGATGAAAGTCTCAAATCTGAGACCAGAAGTTTTGGTCTAAGTTAACTGATAAATCCGCTTCCCATTTTGCAATAGGAAGTGATATTGATTCATCTGTTTTAGAAAGCATTCTGTATATTTTGGATAGTAATTTGGGGGTTTTAAGAGTAAGAAATTGAACCACACTTGGTGGTGTTTGTAGTTCAACTTGACCCGGTTTAAATTTCTTTTTTATTATGGATTTAATTTGTTGATATTCTAAAAATCTTTTCTTGTTGATCCCATATTGTGTAACTAGTCTGTCAAATGAAATAAATTCTGTTCCTTCTAGTATATGTTCTACATATTTGATTCCTTTACCATTCCAATCTGAAAAGTTTATCATATTATTGTTTTGTAATATGTCAGGGTTGTTCCAGATAGGTGTACGTTTGCATGGGATTAATGAAGACTCTGTCAATTTCAGAAACTCCCACCATGCTGTCAGAGAAGAGCTGATGTTGATGCTTTTGAAGCATTCATGTCGTTGGATGTTTGAGCTGATAAATGGTAGATCCGAAATCTCTAGATTATTGCAAAGTGCTTGTTCTGCATCTAGCCAAGGTTCATCTAAGAGGGTATGTTTTAGCCATCCTGAGATAAACTGAAGCCTGTTGGCTAAGAAGTAGTGCTGAAAGTTAGGTAGTTCTAATCCTCCTTTATCCTTGGTCTTTTGTAGTGTTTTTAAGCTTATACGTGGGGGCTTATTTTTCCAAAGGAATTTGGACATATATGAATCTAGAGATCTGAACCAATCTTGCGGCGGTTTAGTTGGGATCATTGAGAATAAATAATTTATTTTTGGTAATACCATCATTTTTATAGCAGCAACCCTTCCCATGAGTGATATGGGTAGACATTTCCATCTAGCCAGATCACCTTCTACTTTCTTTAAAAGTGGGGTATGGTTTAATTTAGTTAGATCTGCAAGCTTGGGAGAAATATTAATACCTAAATATTTTATATTTCCCGATTGCAGTGGAGTAGAAGAGGAATTATGGAAGCAGCAATTAATAGGAAGGACTGTAGATTTTGACCAGTTAATTGAGTAATCTGATATTCTTGCAAAAGAGATTATCAATTCAATCACCCCAGAGATATTGGTTTGTGAATTTTGGAGAAAGAGTAACACATCATCAGCATAAAGGCTGATTTTATGTTCCACGTTCTTGCATTTTATGCCCTTAATTGCTGAATTCTGTCTAATTGCTGCTGCTAGTGGTTCGATAAAAATTGCAAACAGTGAAGGGGAGAGTGGCATCCCTGCCTGGTGCCCCTCAGGAGACATAAGCTGGAGGATGTCTGGTCATTTGTTCTGACACAAGCTGTTGGGGAATTATATAATATTTTTAACCAGTTGATGAAAGAAGATCCAAAACCAAATTTGTGTAAAGTCGCAAATAGAAATTTCCAGTTAACTCTGTCAAACGCTTTTTCTGCATCTAAGGAAAATATTGTAGTTTCAAGGTTTTTACTGTATGAGTAATCTATCAAATTAAGTAATCTACGTGTATTTGTTGATGAGTGCCTACCTTTTATGAAACCAGTTTGGTCAGGATGAATTAAGAGGGGGGTTATTTTCTCTAGTCTCTTCGAGAGAGCTTTGCAGATTATTTTGAGGTCTACATTAATAAGGGATATTGGACGATAGCTTGAGGGATATACAGGGTCTTTGCCTGGTTTTAGCAGGAGATTAATGTTTGCAGAATTCATATTTGATGGAAGTCTGCCCTTTTCTTTGATTTCTAACAACGTTCTGTAAAAAACTGGTGCTAGAATCGTCCAGAATTCTTTGTAGAATTCTGCAGGAAAGCCGTCTGGACCTGGAGCCTTATTATTGGACATACTTATCAGGGCTTCCTGGAGTTCACCTGATGTCAGTGGCGAATCCAGTGCCATTGCTTGAGAGTCTAATAATTTTGGAAGAGTTATGTTGTCTAAAAATTGATCAATTTCCTTTTTAGATGGGTTTATTTGTGGTGAATACAACGTTTTATAGAAATCCCTGAAAATGTTGTTTATTTGTTTCTGTTCATATATTGTGTTCCCAGATGAATCTTGAACAGCACATATAGTTGTTTTTTCTTTATTTATTTTTAGCTGGTTTGCTAGAAATTGACCGGATTTATTACTATGTTCATAATTTTGTAAGCGTAGTCTTTGTACTAAGAATTTTGTTTTTTTATCAATTATCTCATTTAATTCTAGTTTTGTTTTGCGTATTTTGTTCAATGTTTCCTGATCTTGGTGGGACGCATAGGCTTCTTCTAGTGATTTGATGGTTTTTTCTAATTCCTGAATATTTTTGTTTTCTTTTTTCTTTTTATGTGATGAGAAAGAAATTATTTTACCTCTCATCACAGCTTTCCCTGCTTCCCATAAAACAGAAGCTGATGTTCCGGGAGTGTCATTAAAGTCTAAATATGAAGTCCACTCTTTTTTAAAATATTTAATAAAGTCTTCATCTTTAAGCAGTGATGTATTAAATCTCCAGTTTTTACTTGGCATAGTATTATTCTTGTGCATTAGTGTTAAAGATACAGGAGCATGATCGCTGACAGCTATAGGGTGAATCTCAGTGTCTGAAACGTCACTCAGCAGTGAGCTGCTGACCAAAAAATAATCCAGATGAGAGTAGGAGTGATAAACATGTGAAAAAAAAGTATATTCCTTACTGGTGGGGTGAAGGGAGCGCCATGCATCGCAAAGACCAAAGTCGCTCATATACTGTTTGATTATATTTGTGGACTGCCAATTACGCCGAGTTCCTGCTGTATTGAGCCTATCCATTTCTTCATTCAGTCCAAGGTTGAGGTGACCTCCAAGCACAAGTGTGCCATCTAAGTGTTCAGAGAGTGCACTGAAAAAACCGTGAAAGAATGAGGGATCATCAACATTTGGACCATATACACTTACAATACATAGCTTTTTATCAAGTATAGATAGTTTAATGATTAAGAATCTGCCCTCTGGATCTATAACTGTATCGAGTACTGTGAAATTAATTTTTTTATGGATTAAAATTGCTACTCCCCTTTGTCTAGAATTATAACAAGCTGAGAACACATTAGGAAACTCAGGTGTTTTAAGTTCATTCGAACCTCTAAGAGGTCTGTGGGTCTCTTGTAAAAGGACAACATCTGCCTGTAGTTTTTTGAGTTGGTTAAATATTTTTAACCTCTTTTCTCTGGAGCCAGCTCCATTTACATTCCATGTAACGAATCTTAGTGCACCCATAGATGTCTGTACATAACTAGGGGTGTACTCTGTGTGTGTCGCTTAGACAGGTGGAGAGAATACATCACTTGTTCATAAATAAGGAGAGGGAGAGAGAGAAAAAATGTGTGGCGAGATGCTCCCTGAGTCTGACTATGTGTTTGCATATTTACTAATATGAGTATGCTTGGCTTAAGTGTGTGTATCCTGTAGGTCTGTGTGCACTGTCTGACTGATGTAAATGTGCTGCCGTTGAGCGCATGACTGTGCGTGATCGTGCGGTGAGTAAGTGTCGAAATAAATGATGTTGTTTGTGGATGAGTGTGGAAGCAGGTGATCGAAGCAGTGAAAGAAATAAAGAAAGAAACCAAGGACGAGGGTGAGCAGCATAAAAACAAGAGGGGGAAAAGAGAGAAAAAAAATGAGAAGAGAGAAAAGAAAACGTAAACATTCCAATTAAATCACTGACGGAGAGTGACGGTGTTAATACTGCTATGAAATCACACTTAAGATGCGATTTGATACCGGTACGTTAAACAGATGTTAATGCAAGTTAGTGTGAGTGGGGAAAGGGTGTAGCGGATTCTTATCTGGTCTGAAGTTAATACAGCCACGGAGTGATGTTGGGGTCGCGGTGGAGCTGTCCATCCACGTACAGCCGGTCCACAGCGATGACAGCGCGGGAGCCTTTCTGGATGAAGCCGCGTCGAATTGGGAAGAGGACCCTGCGTCGTTCCAAGATCTCTTTGGGGAACTGATCGTTCTAGCTGAAGTCCGTTCCTTTTAATTCCCTGCCGCGGCTTTTCACATGTTGCTTTTGTTTGAAGTGGCCGAATTTGGCCACGATAGGACGTGGTCTCCCGGCCGTAGCCCGAATGGGGCCGAGGCGATGCACCCTATCGAAGACGATGTTCTTCACCGTGTCCTCCGGCAGCTTCAGGTGGGTTTTGATGAAGCTTTTTACCGTGGTCTCCGCGTCCTCTCCAGCGGCTTCTGGAATACCAGAAAATACTAGATTATCACGCATGCTACGAGCTTGTAGATCAATAACCGTTTCTTTCATTTTTTTATTTTCTCTAATGAGCTGGGTAACATTTTCTGTGAGAGATTTCACCGACTCCCTTAGCGTGGCATTTTCAGCAGCGAGCGTTTCCACTTGCTGCTGGCTGAACTCCAGGGATTCTCGCAAGCATTTAAATTCCCGGTGAAGAATCTCCACCAGGGACAGCCTTGCGTCGAAACTGGACAATCGCTTGTCGATTGACTCCAGTATGTCGGCAATATCTTTGCCGGCTGGCGATGTTGTGCCGGGGGAATCTGCCGGGCGTTGTCTTTTCGACGACGGCGTCTCAGATTTGGCCGGGGAAGCTGCACTCTGGGCCTTCTTCATCACGAGATCCTGAAAGCACTGATCAATATAATCTTGGAGAGCCTCTAAACTCTCCCCGTTGTTCTCCAGGGTGTTGGAGATTATTTAGATAAATATTGTTAGTTATGAGACAATTGATAAGTGTATTTGGTAATACTGAAGCTTAAAGAAATTTGTTCAAATCTAAACTACCATTTGCTTTAATTTTCCGCCAAAATCTCCGGCGTCTGACGTCAGTTACAACATGAGTCGCTTACCTTCTCTGATTCTGATTCCGACTGTGCTGCATTCACTTACCCTCCCTTCCGCCCTGGCCTAACAAAGAATTATTTCATTAGGACAAAGGAGTGTTTCAAGAAAGAAGCACCTCAAATCTCAGCCCCACCCGAATGACAATCAGATCCCTCCTGACTGTGTTGGCATGGTGACAGAGGTCAGAGGGTTCACTGACCCACAGAAGGAGGAGTACTTCAGGAAGAGATCCAGAGATAAGGAGCAGGCCACCAGGATCATCTCCCACATCAAGACATCACGAAGCCTCCACATCATGTGCCACATCCCAGTCTTCTGCTGGATAACTGCTACAGTTCTGGAGGATGTGCTGGAAACCAGAGAGGGAGGACAGCTGCCCAAGACCCTGACTGAGATGTACATCCACTTCCTGGTGGTTCAGGCCAAAGTGAAGAAGGTCAAGTATGATGGAGGAACTGAGACAGATCCACACTGGAGTCCAGAGAGCAGGAAGATGATGGAGTCTTTGGGAAAACTGGCTTTTGATCAGCTGCAGAAAGGAAACTTGATCTTCTATGAATCAGACCTGACAGAGTGTAGCATCAATATCAGAGCAGCCTCAGTGTACTCAGGAGTGTTCACACAGATCTTTAAAGAGGAGAGAGGACTGTACCAGGACAAGGTGTTCTGCTTCATCAATGGTGTTCAGGAGTTTCTGGCTGCTCTTCATGTCCATCTGACCTTCATCAACTCTGGACTCAATCTGCTGGAACAACAACAAACAACCTCTACATGGTCTAAACTATTTAACAAACCAAAACTTCAATCTCTCCACCAGAGTGCTGTGAACAAGGCCTTACAGAGTCCAAATGGACACCTGGACTTGTTCCTGCGCTTCCTCCTGGGTCTTTCACTGCAGACCAATCAGACTCTCCTACGAGGTCTGCTGACACAGACAGGAAGTATCTCAGGGACCAATCAGAAAACAGTCCAGTACATCAAGGAGAAGCTCAGTGAGAATCTGTCTGCAGAGAAAAGCATCAATCTGTTCCACTGTCTGAATGAACTGAATGATCGTTCTCTAGTGGAGGAGATCCAAGAGTCCCTGAGATCAGGAAGTCTCTCCACAGATAAACTGTCTCCTGCTCAGTGGTCAGCTCTGGTCTTCATCTTACTGTCATCAGAAAAAGATCTGGATGTGTTTGACCTGAAGAAATACTCTGCTTCAGAGGAGGCTCTTCTGAGGCTGCTGCCAGTAGTCAAAGCCTCCAACAAAGCTCTGTAAGTAAATGGTAAATGGTAAATGGTCTGTATTTGTATAGCGCTTTACTTGGTCCTAAGGACCCCAAAGCGCTTTACACTATACACAATCATCCACCCACACATTCACACACTGGTGATGGCAGCTACATTGTAGCCACAGCCACCCTGGGGCGCACTGACAGAGGCGGTCAGTGCGCCCCAGGGTCTTCTGGGGCGCACTGACCACCCCAGAAGACCCTGGGGCGGTCTTCTGGGGCGGTCAGAAGATAAACAATGAATGCACCCACATAAAAAATGTAAAATATTCAGCTTCAGCACAAATACATTAAAGACAATATTTGTTTGTCAGTGAGACAAACCTGTCGCAGAAAAGCAAGAAGACCCTTGCTTTACATAAGTAAATATGTGATCATAACTTTAGTTTTAAAATGTTGATTAGAAGTGGTCATAGATTTCTTCCATGACAGATCCATGTCCTAAAACCATCAGCCTACATAGTTGTATAGTGTAAAAGAAAAAATGAGAACTTTTGACCACAATATTGTAACTTGAATGAACTTTTGATACAGTCTTTAAACACTTAAGGAGCTTAAAATGTTTTGATCAACCCACATCATACACTCTAATTACACTATAAAAACAGAACATTAAAATCTGTATGTCTGCAAATGTATGTGCATTGATGTGTGCATGCGTGGAGATCTGAGGTTGGTTGGTAGGATGGACCCCTGTGCAGAATCACGTGTTCAAATTAGGGCTGCCACGACTAGTCGACTAGTCACGATTACGTAGACTATCAAAAGAATCACGTGTGTTTGGATTTTTGGTAATTTGGTTCCTTTGGCATTTATCTTGGTATGTTGCCTTGGGCTGGTTCACCTGAATCAGGGGTGTCCAGGCTGCTGGGCGTGGTGTGTTGATTGTTACTTATTGATATACAGGGTGGGCCATTTATATGGATACACCGTAATAATATGGGAATGGTTGGTGATATTAAAGTCCTGTTTGTGGCACATTAGTATATGTGAGGGGCAAACTCCTCAAGATGGGTGGTGACCATGGTGGCCATTTAGAAGTCGGCCATCTTGGATACAACTTTTGTTTTTTTCAATAGGAAGAGGGCCATGTGACACATCAAACTTATTGGTAATGTCACAAGAAAAACAATGGTGTGCTTGGTTTCAACGTAACTTTATTCTTTCATGAGTTATTTACAAGTTTCTGACCTCTTATAAAATGTGTTCAATGTGCTGCCCATTGTGTTGGATTGTCAATGCAACCCTCTTCTCCCACTCTTCACACACTGATAGCAACACCACAGGAGAAATGCCAGCACAGGCATCCAGTATCTGTAGTTTCAGGTGCTGCACATCTCATATCTTCACACCATAGACAATATCCTTCAGATGACCCCAAAGGTAAAAGTCTAAGGTGGTCAGTTTGGGAGACCTTGGGGGCCATTCAACTGGCCCACGACGACCAATCCACTTTCCAGGAAACTGTTCATCTAGGAATGCTTGGACCTGGCACCCATAATGTGGTTGTGCACCATCTTGCTGGAAAAACTCATGGAACATGTCAGCTTCAGTCCACAAAGAGGGAAACACATCATCATGTAGCAATTTCAAATATCCAGTGGCCTTGAGATTTCCATTGATGAAGAATGGACCCACTATCGTTGTGCCACACCAAACCATCACTTTTGTTGTTCCAACAGTCTTGGAGGGATCCATCCAATGTGGGTTAGTGTCAGACCAATAGTGGTGGTTTTGTTTGTTAACTTCACCATTCACATAAAAGTTTGCCTCATCACTGAACAAAATCTTCTGTGTGAACTGAGGGTCCTGTTCCAATTTTTGTTTTGCCCATTCTGGCAATTCTGTGCGCCGATCTGGGTCATCCTCGTTGAGATGCTGCCGTAGCTGGAGTTTGTAAGGGTGCCATTTGTGAGTAGTAGTGATGGGATTTCCGGCTCTTTTTAGAGATCCGGCTCTTTCGGCTCGGCTCACTAAAAAGAGCCGGCTCTTTTGGCTCCGAACCGGCTCTTCAGGTTGTTTTGTTGCTTTAATTACTTAATCATTAACAATAATATAAAATTATGCAGAAAAGGAATTACTAATGTAAAAAAAGTGGTTTTATTTATATATGTTTATATATGGCTCTTAGAGACAAAGCATATACAAACTCCAAAAAGCATGTACAAACTCCAAAACACATTTCTAGTGTTTACTGAACTTCCAAAACAGAGCTACCCAGATCACTTAAATTACACAATTGAAAGCATGTGTGTATTGTTTGTGTATTTATAGACAAGCACTCATATTTATTCAAATAATTTAAAAAAAAAGTTCATTTACCTGTTACTACCACACACCAAATCTGGTTGTTGATACTTCCTGGCTTGTGTAGCCACTAGGTAACAAAAGCTCAACACTGCGCCCTAGCATCCTGAAGCACTTCTGTTGTCTTTTGTACATGATTCTGAGTTTGTACGTGCTTCTGAGTTTTTACGTGTTTTGGAGTTTGTACGTGTTTTGGAGTTTGTACGTGCTTTGTCTCTAAGGGCCACCATGAATATACTTTATTTATTCACTCCACATAAAATATAATAAATAAATCATATAATACAAAAAACAACTATTTACATTTTAAATTTTTAACTATTTAAATTTTCAGCTTTTTCCTTTTAAACAAATTTAACGTGAAACAACACAAAACACTGCAAACCACAACACAATTAAATATAAATTAAAATATTAAAACAAAAAGAAGATGCATATTCTCTGTCATATGGGCCTGCATGATTTCTGAATCCTTTATCATCTGCAACTGAAAATAGTGGATGATTACTATACCTTTCTAATGTGATGTTGTTGTCCCTCGCTCTCTTTCTCTCTGGCTCTGTTCCTGTGCTACTGCGAGTGTAACTAACGCCCCTCCCCCCTCTGCCCAGCGCAAAGTACAGGCCGGGCGTGTGGAGTTTAGTGGAAAAAAGGGCGAGAGAGAGGGTGAGAGAAAGAAAAAAAAAACTCACGGCTCCCAATAAGGAGCCGGCTCGCGTCGTTCACTTCAAAGAGCCAGCTCTAAGAGCCATTTCGTTCGCGAACGACCCATCACTAGTGAGTAGCTAATATCCGCCGAATGGATGTTCGCCACTCTCCAGTGACATGCGGCGAGTGCTACGCTGTGGGCTCTTGCTGAATGAAGCTAGAACAGCCACTGATGTTTCTTCATTATGGTAAATGGTAAATGGACTGGTCCTTATATAGCGCTTTTCTATTTCACTCAAAGCGCTTTATACAGCTAATTCATTCACCCAATCACACCCATTCACACAAGCACTTCTAAGCTTAAGTGCTATGTATCTAACATTCATACACATTCACACACATTCACACACATTCACACTCCGATGGATGCATCGGAGAGCAACATGGGGTTAGTATCTTGCCCAAGGATATTTGGCATTCAGACTGGAGCAGCCTGGGATTGAACCACCGACCTTGTGGTTAGTGGCTGATCCGCTCTGCCACCTGAGCTAGAGCCACCCCAATTAGTGACAGTTTTCTTGCATCCACATTTTGGCAAATCCAACGCTGAACCAGTTTCACGAAACTTAGCAAGCAGTTTGCTAACTGTAGCATGGGGGATGGGTGTCCTTGTAGGGTGTCTTGCATTGAAATCTGCTGCAATGACCCGGTTGCTGCGTTCACCAGATATTAACACAATTTTGATCCGCTCGTCACATGTTAACCTCTTCGACATGTCAATGGCTGTGAACAAAGAGAAACCTGTAAATAACTCATGAAAGGATAAAGTTACGTTGAAACCAAGCACACCATTGTTTTTCTTGTGACATTACCAATAAGTTTAATGCCATGTTAGAAATAAAATAAATATTTTTTAATGTGTATCTGCTCATTATATTGTTTTATGTACTTTAATAATGAAGGCTTGTAGAGCAAGGCCACTTTTAACTCACAAACTAAGTGCTCAGCCAGACTGAAAAACAGGAAGTTTTAGTGCACAGGCATATTAATAGATAATACACAGAAAAGAGGAACTTTCCATATAAGCAATGTTTGAGACTGTGTAAAGTACCAAAATAAAACCTATATGAGGCACAGTTTATGATTCTAATGTTAGAGCTCTTGCAACTGGCGTTTGAGCTGTGCAGGGGTCTCTCTCTTCAAAGATGTAGGCTGGTGCCAGTCCGTGCACAGCTCTGTAGGTCAAGACCAGGATCTTAAAATCAACTCTAAATTTAACAGGAAGCCAGTGTAACTGAGATAATAACGGTGTCACATGTGAGTACTTGGAGGATTTTGTCAAAAGCCTAGCTGCAGCATTTTGCACAACCTGCAGACGATCCAGAGAACCTTTGCTTAGACACATAAACAGCGAATTACAATAATCCAAGCGTGACGAAATAAAAGCATGTATAGCAATCTCAAGTTCAGATCGAGATAAAACCGGGCTTAGCCTAGCCACATTTCTTAAATGATAACAACAAGACCAAACCAGAGATTTCACATGCCCATCCAATGTGAGACTCGAGTCAAAGGTGACACCTAAATTCCTGATAGAGGATTTAACATAAAGTGAGAGAGGACCAAGGGCTTTCACTATCTGCGATAGAAACCTATCAGGGGCACATACGAGGACTTCGGTTTTCCCCTCGTTGAGTTGGAGGAAATTTGCAGCCATCCAACGTTTGATCAAATCTAAGCAATCATTCAGCTTAGATAAATCCTCGGGCATAAAAGAAACGTACAACTGAATATCATCAGCATAACAATGATACGAAATGTCCTCAAAAGAGCCCATTATATGCTGGAGGGGGAGAAGATAAATTAAAAACAATAAAGGCCCCAAAACTGACCCTTGAGGGACACCATAAGTAAGGGAGGTAGAGGATGACCTAAAATCGGAGACCGCCACAGAAAAGGATCGGTGATGGAGATAAGAGGAGAACCACTCTAATGCAGTTCCAGATACACCAACCCAATTTTTCAGCCTTTCAATGAGAATGTGATGGTCAACTGTGTCGAAAGCTGATGTGAGGTCCAACATGAGTAAAACAGAGCATTTTCCTGCATCATTATTCATCAAGATATCACTTGAGACCCTAAGAAGAGCTGTCTCCATGGAGTGAAATTGACGAAAACCGGACTGAAACTTATCATAAATGCCATGTTTATCTAGAGCTGCCATAAGTTGCTTAGCCACAACCTTTTCTAGAAGCTTAGCGATTAACGGTAATTTAGAGATAGGTCTTTAGCTGCTCCAAAGAGAGGGGTCAAGCTGAGGTTTTTTTAAAGTGGGAGAATAGCTGCGTTTTTAAAATAAACCGGAACTATACTAGATGCCAGTGAAGAGTTGATTAAAGTCATCACACATGGGCCAATAGACTGGAAGACATTTTTGAATAATGATGCAGGTATAATGTCAAGTGAACAGGAGGATGCTTACACTGAATTCACTAATTTCACTAGCTCAGGTAGTGAAACCGGAGAGAAAGTATCCAAGATAACGGGGCGGGATGGGGTGGAGATCGAGATAACAGATGAGTGTGTAAAATTCATTCTCACGTTATGAATTTTTGCAAGCAGAAAAGAGAGAAAATTTTCACAGTCCTCGTTAGAAAAAATAGGGGCCGCAGGCAGAGCAGGAGTAACAATGTCACTAATGGTGTTGAATAGCACCTTAGGATTGGCTCTGCTCTTTGTAACCAAGTGTGAGAAATGGGCAGCCCTCGCATCTCGGATTGCATTATTAAAAGAATCTAAAAGGTCCTTAAGATAGAGGAGGTGAACATTTAGATGAGTTTTCCTCCACCTGCGCTCCGCTTTACGACAATCACGTTTTAGACAACGAATACTGTCATTTAGCCAAGGAGAAGATTTAGAGGCAGAAACACTCCTCGTCTTAACCGGACAGATTTCATCTAAAATAGAGAGGCAATAATTATTAAAAAGGTTGAGAAATCAACACCATTTTGAGGAGATAGCAAATAAAATCAATATTTAAACCCAAAGTAAAAACAAGGTCCAGTGTGTGACCTTTGCTGTGTGTAGGACCGGACACATGCTGAGTCAAATGAAAAGAATCCATAATGTTTATAAAGTCTCTGGCAAATGGGTCGGAGTCATCATCAACGTGTATGTTAAAGTCCCCAACTATAAGCACTCCAGACAGCTTCATAGTAGCGGATAAGAAGTCGTTGAGCTCCGATAAAAATGACCTGTTATATCCAGGTGGACGATACACCACAGCACAGTACAAAGGATACTTGTTACCAATTTTAAGCAGCTGCAGCTCAAACGAGCGAAAAAGTCCAGTTTTCACGGAGCGGCAGGAGGAACGGTCCTGGAAAGCCACGGCAAGCCCACCACCCCGACAAGACAACCGAGGCTGGGTAATAAAAGTATAGCCATCCGGGCAGAGTTTAATAAGTGATGAGTAGTCTACATCCCGCTGCCAGGTCTCAGTCAGGAATAAAAAATCGAGTTTTTTAGATAATATAAAATCATTCAACAAGAATGATTTATTAGACAGAGATTGAGCGTTAAAAAGCGCCATATTCAGTGAGCTAGAAGCCTCATTATTTGCAGAGGCTCGAGTTAAGGGATGTAAATACACAGGGTTTGAGCCGTCACACTCGCAGAATCCACTCACCGAGGGAAGAAAAAGCCAGCCCGCAGAAGAGTCTGGATAAACCCTCCTGAGGTGGCAAGGTCTCACAGAGCCAGGCCCAGCGTAAAACAAGGCCGTGGAAAACAAGTCCCCCTTCATGGAGCTTTTCTGGACACAGGAGACAACGCAAGCTCGACGTCGCTTACCAGCCAAACCACGCCGCTAGTACATCCAGAGCTTTACCTGAATACCTCCTCTTCTCCCTCTCCTTCTCCGTGGATCTCAAAACTGGATTATAGACCACCAACTGTCTGCCATCAATAATCAAGTTTTGAGATCCCTTCCCAGATGCCTTAACGCCCACTCACATCCTGGGCTATCTGACCTCTAGAAATCACATGATAGGGTGGGGCTAGGTTTCACAATGAGCTCACCTGAAACCCTGGCTGATCTGGGCTCAGGGTCTGCCCTGGGGCCTCCTCCTGGTGAGACATGCCAGGAATACCTCACCAAGGAGGCTCCCAGGAGGCATCCTTGTCAGATGCCCGAACCACCTCAACTGACTCCTTTCGATGTAGAGGAGCAGCGGCTCTACTCTGAGCCCCTCCCGGATTGCAGAACTTCTCACCCTATCTCTAAGGGAGAGGCCAGCCACCCTTCAGAGGAAGCCCATTTCCGCCGCTTGTATCCGCAATCTCGTTCTTTCGGTCACTACCTACAGCTCGTGACCATAGGTGAGGGTGGGGACGTAGATCAACCGGTAAATTGAGAGCTTCACTTTTACACTCAGCTCTCTCTTCACCACGATGGATCGGTACATGGTCCACAACACTGCAGCCGCTGCACCAATCCACCTATTGTTCTCCCGCCTCCTTCTCCCATTTCTCGTGAACAAGACCCCGAGATACTTAAACTCCTTCACTTGGGGCAGGAATTCGTCCCTGACCCGGAGCGGGCACTCCACCCTTTTCAGGCTGAGGACCACGGCCTCAGATTTGGAGGTGCTGATTCTCATTCCCACTTCTTCACACTCGGCTGCAAACCGTTCCATCACCCGATGAAGCCAACACAACCACATCATCCACGAAAAGCAGAGATGAGACAGAATTGGTGACAAAAGGCGGAGCCCATCACCCATCAGGAACGAGTCCAACTTATTGCCAGCTATGTGGACCAAGCTCTTGCAACGGTCGTATAAGGACTTTAAAAAGCAGGCTTTTTATGTCATACAAAACATCATATTTTCTTATGATGTCTTGAAACATCATATTTTCTTATGATGTCTTGTATTGATTCTGAAGGAATAGCTTTCATCAAAATTGCAGATACCAGCCTGAAATTAACTTTGTATTGGATGAAAAAAGAAATCGGTGGTATCACAGATCACTAACAGCAACTTCAGTACCACTTCATTTTAATAAACAGGGGGGAGGTGCACCAAGATTCAGTACGAGATAAAGAATTATTTTTAACTGTAAGGTTGGAGTATAATCTGCTGTTGGAAATTGGAAGAACAGGTCATCTTAAAAGTCACTGCATTGTAGTTTTATTCAGGCCCCTTCAATCTGTGATTGCTGTTGTTTTGCATTATAAATGCTACTATTACAAAAGTCACAAATATTAGTGAATGTGTGTGTTATTGGGTAATAATCCAAAAGAACAAAATCTACAAGCACCTCACTGATTTCTGCTTAAAAACAACAAAAAAGCAATAAAGCTCTGATTTGTTTTGTTGATCTTGTCTCCCTTCCACCTTGATTTCAGACTGAGTGGCTGTAACCTGTCAGACAGAAGCTGTGAAGCTCTGTCCTCAGTCCTGAGCTCCCAGTCCTCTGGTCTGACAGAGCTGGATCTGGGTAACAACAACCTGCAGGATTCAGGAGTGAAGCTTCTGTCTGCTGGGATGAAGAGTCAATACTGCAAACTGGAAACGCTGAGGTCAGATCAAGCGATAGCTACTTTTTTCATCAATTAATAATAATAATAATAATAATAACTTTATTTATCCAGAGGGAAATTCTTTTGTCGTGTACATGCTCAAAGCAGCAGGAGAGACAGAGGAACAGATAAATAAGATATACAATATATACAATAAGAATAGTAGTATACAGTAATATACAGCAGTAGGATAGTGCAAGACATAGTATCAATAAATCTAACGAAGTAATATAAATGACTGTATCCTGGAGAATAAATAACTTAAGTATCAGTGCAGGCAATTCTAGAAAGTGACATAGTATTGTGCAATAGAATAAAGGGAGTAGCAGCGTATGATGGGGGGATGAAATAAATATGCAATATTCTATATGGTAGTGTTGGGTGATATTGCACGGTCTGAAAGATATCAGAATAACAAAGGTAATAGTCTCAGGAAAATCACCCACAGAGTGAGGAAGAGTTATACAGTCTTATTGCCACTGGCACAAAGGATTTACTGTGGCGGTCAGTTCTGCATTTTGGGCTAATGAGTCTTTTGCTGTGTTTACTCCGATGGTGCATCATGGGGGCGTGCATGGGATGACAGGGGTTGTCTGTGATAGAAAGAAGCTTTTTTAGCATTCTCCTCTCAGACACCTCCCCCATGTTCTCAAGTCTGACACCCAGGACAGAACCAGCCTTGTTAATCAGTTTGTTCAGCCTGTTGGCATCAGCTGTCTTCACCCCACTTCCCCAGCACACAGCTACAAAGAACACAACGCTCTCCAACAAAGAATGATAGAACATGGTCAGCATTTTCCCACCAACATTGAAGGACCTGAGTCGCCTCAGTAGGAAAAGCTGACTCTGCCCTTTTTTGAAGATAGCATTGGTGTTCTTGGCCCAGTCCAGTTTATAGTCCAAGTGTACCCCCAGGTACCGGTAGTCCTCAACGATCTCCACATTAGCCCCTCTGATGGTGACAGGGTTAGGAGGAGGAGCCAGCACCCTAAAGTCCATGATCAGTTTTGTCTTTGTGATGTTAAGTTGTAGGTGGTTTAGCTCACACCACTCGACAAAGCCATCCACCACACTCCTGTACTCCTCCTCCTGTCCATCCCTGATACAGCCCACAATGGCAGAGTCATCCGAGGATTTCTGCAGATGACATGACTGAGACTTGTACCTGAAGTCTGATGTGTAGAGGGTGAAGTTTTTCCTTTCCAGTCACCTTTCTCACTCACTATGTGTTAATAGACCTCTCTGCATTGAATCATACCTGTTATTAACCTCTGTCTCTCTTCCACAGCATGTCTTTCATCCTGTTTTCCTTCTCTCACCCCAACCGGTCGCAGCAGATGGCCGCCCCTCTCTGAGCCTGGTTCTGCCAGAGGTTTCTTCCTGTTAAAAGGGAGTTTTTCCTTCCCACTGTCGCCAAAGTGCTTGCTCATAGGGGGTCATATGATTGTTGGGTTTTTCTCTGTATCTATGAAGTGCCTTGAGGCGACTTTTATTGTGATTTGGTGCTATATAAATAAAATTGAATTGAATTGAAGAGGGAGGGTGATAGGACAATCCCCTGTGGCGCCCCTGTGCGGCAGCTCTTCAGTCGGACATACTGTGGTCGACTTGTTAAATAGTCCGTAATCCAACCTACCAGTGGGGCGTCCACCTGCATTTCCGTGAGCTTATTCCCCAGCAGTGATAGTCTGATCGTGTTAAAAGCACTAGAGAAGTCAAAGTACATGACCCTCACAGGGCTCCCAACAATGTCCAGATGAGAATAAGCCTGGTCCAGCAGGTAGATGATGGCATCCTCCATGCCGATACGAGGTTGATAAGCAAACTACAGGGGGTGCAGCCAGGGCTCCACGAGCAGACGCAGATGTTTCAGGATGACATGTGAGGTCAGAGCCACTGGCCTGTAGTCACCGAGGGTCGACGGGTTGATCTTTTTAGGGACAGGAAACAGGCAGGATGTCTTCCAGAGTGATGGGACTCTCTGCATTTCCAGACTCATGTTGAAGATCCGTTGTAGAACGTTGTGGAGTCTTCCTAATTCTCTTTTGATGTCATCTGCTGAGAGGGACAGGGTTAGACAGTCTGAGGGGGCAGGTGAGGGGGAGGACAAAGGAGAAGATGGGAAGAGCTGGGTGTGGAGACAGGAGACGTAGGGCAGTCAAACCTATTGAAGTGCAGATTTAGGTCGTTAGCACTTCCGACGTCCCCATCCTTCGCAACACCTCTCTTTTGTCTCAGGCCAGTGATGGCCCGCATTCCATTCCACACCTCCCTGGTGTTGTTTTCCAGCCTCCTTCTGTAGGACTTTTTTCCCTCTGCAATCTTGGCTTTCAGCTCCTTCTGCACCAGTTTCAGCTGATCTCTGTCACCGTTTCTGAAAGCTCTTTTTTTCTTGTTCAGGGTTGCTTTGATGTCTTTGGTAACCCAGGGCTTATTGTTGGGGAAGCACAGAATGGTTTTTTTGGGACTCACAGTGTCAACACAGAAGTTGATATAATCAGTAACACCGCCTGTCAGTGAAATTGATTAAACGTCATTTAATCAATTTCATTTAGAAAAAATTAACATTGAGCCTGTGTGTGTGTATTTTTTTTTGAATGAATCCATCCAAGTCACAGTAAATAATTTCCCCTAGGGATCAATAACGTATTCTGATTCTGATTATGAATATACTTAGTGTTTCATGTCTTCTTGTCATAATGTTTTCAGACTCAGTGGCTGTAACCTGTCAGAAAGAAGCTGTGAAATGCTGTCCTCAGTGCTGAGCTCCCAGTCCTCTAGTCTGAGAGAGCTGGACCTGCGTAACAACAACCTGCAGGATACAGGAGTGAAGCTTCTATGTTCTGCAGTGGAGAGTCCAAAGTGTTCACTGGGAATTCTCAGGTCAGTATTCAGTCTTTTTCTGATGATGATTTAAAACCTGAGTCACATCGATAAATGGCTTACTCATTTACAACAGACATGATTTGTCAAATCACCTTATATCTAACCCAAAGGTCCTGTATTTTTTTTTTTTTTTTTTTTTGAATGAATCCATCCAAGTCACAATAAGCTGCCACATTTGTCGTTTGTAACGTAAGGCAATATGGATTCCAGCATGTCCTGAAACAGTGTTGAAATATTGTAAATATAGCTCCTCATGGCACCATGAATTCTTAGTTAGTGTGTTGTCTGTCTTTGTTAATGTTTGTTTATAATGGAGAACTGTTCTCGTTTGGCTCTCGGCGAAGGGGGTCGCACTTTTTCTCCTCTTCTCCTTCCCCTTATCTTCCCTGCTTAGCCTCTTGTGTCTTTGTCCTGTCTCGTGTGTATTACTTTCCCTGGAACAGTCTCTCACTGTTGTTCTCTAAACCTAAAAGAGAATTATGGATTTGATCCACTGGTCTCTGAATGCCATTGACACCCTTTTCTCAATGAGAAGTCTGGGCTTGGTAGAGCCCGAGTGCCCTGGAGGGACTTTTCCTGCCGGATACACGATGGACGGGTGGCAGAAATGGAGTATCATGTGCCTGGCGGGACTGTCGATAGAGGACGCTGAAGATATCTACCTATTCGGAACCATGATAACAGGGTTCTTGCTGATCGGAACTGGCTTGGCCCTGGCTTATCGGAGAATTAAGAGAGCGGAACCGGCTGTTCAAAACCCCCCCAAGGCTGCCCGCTGGGATTGAAACGATGGGACGAGGCGCGACTTCTCACAACGAAAGCAGCATGGCTAACACCTTGGAGACGCTTACAGCTGCCGTGAAGACTCAAAATAACACCATTGAGCGTATATTGGGATACATCAAAGAGAGGCCTGCTCAAAATGACAACCTTGAGCGAAAGTTGGATCATATCACAGTACGGATCACTGCACTTGTGGGGTCTCAGAATCACAAGAATGTCAACACCACGGAACGGAAGTTTGATACCATCATGGGGAGGCTCGCGGTTCTCCAACGGGAGATTGAGAGACCAGTGTCAGAGTGTTAAGAACAGCTTTGAAATTCTCCTGAGCTGCTCACATAAAAGAAAAATCAACAACATCAACATGCGGATACCTAGGCGCCAGCTGCGGGCCCAAGGCTGAAGCCGAACAAAAACTCCCTGATAACGACTGTGTGATGACTATTCTTCCCATCCCATGCAAGTCCACCTGGGTTGGCTAGCAGACTGTTTACTTAGCCTGATAGGGTGAAGGACACTGTCTCAGCTGAACTATGGACACGCACACATATACACTTACAGTGATAAGCACTCACACATCCCCCCTCCCCTTCCAATGCCTTCGATGCTTGTTGCCTCCTGGGAACACGAGGCAGATCTGGGCCCACGCTGGAGAGTCGGCGCAGCGGCAGGATGGCTGCTGTGTTGCCTGGGATTACTCCTTATCCGCTACCTAACCTTGTTGCTGGTCACATGCTCTATAATGTTGTACTGTGGACATTTATGTGCTTTCTGTGCAGAGGATTTTTTTTTGTTTCCTGTTCTCATGCTGTCCTCCTATAGCCCAGCATGAGTAGAGGTCTCTTTTTTTCCTCTTGTACTTTCCTATTGTAGTGTACATTTCAGTGGTTTTTCTGTAATGCAACCGTTCTCTGACTTGTATCACCATGTGATGTCTGTGTCGTGTGTGTAAGGTCGGGGGGCGGGTTCATTCCACTGCAGGGCAAGCTGCCACTGCATGTGGCGAATAAAATTTGAACTTGAACTTGAACTTGTAACAAAAAAAATAATTTCCCCCAGGGATCAGTAAAGTATTCTGATTCTGAATCTACTTAGTGTTTCATGTCTTCTTGTCACCATTTTTTCAGACTGAGTGGCTGTAACCTGTCAGACAGAAACTGTGAAACGCTGTCCTCACTGCTGAACTCCCAGTCCTCTAGTCTGAGAGAGTTGGACCTGCGTAACAACAACCTGCAGGATACAGGAGTGAAACTTCTATGTTCTGCAGTGGAGAGTCCAAAGTGTTCACTGGGAATTCTCAGGTCAGTATTCAGTCTTTTTCTGATGATGATTTAAAACCTGAGTCACATCGATAAATGGCTTACTCATTTACAACAGACATGATTTGTCAAATCACCTTATATCTAACCCAAAGGTATTGTATTTTACTACTTTGACACTTTCTAATATTTATCTAAGAGATTGTATATGTTCAAGTTTCAGCACAAAAATAATAATTTTTTTTTTCCCCCTGAATCATGTGTGTACTCTCCTGGTTGGAGATCTAGCAGCCTGTGTCAGTGAATGTAGCTTTAAATGAAATTACTGACCCTGTAAGGAAGAGGTCTGAGTGACACACAAAACAGCAAATATGAGCTCTGCATGTGTATGAGACTATGCAGATACAGACCTGAATGAGACACTAACTTTGTCTGTGAGAGATAACTTATATTATTAAATACACTTCATTTGTCATCTGTGTAGAGAATGTAGAGTTTGACATGCTAATATTACAAAAGGCAAAATCACACTGAATCACAAAGAAATTGTTTTGGAGTATTTATGGTTGAGCTGATGAACTTGTTCAAACAAACCAGTAATTTAAACAAGCACAAGTGAAACTTTTTCAGGGGACTTACCACTAAGCTTGTCCTGCTACACCTCACTGCAGCATTAAAAACTGTTGATCACAGTGAACACATTGTTAATATTCTCACACATTAACAATATTCATGTAGCTCCACAGGGTCCTCTGCTGGGACCAATCCTTTTGATGTTATAATGTCTGCAGACTACATTTAGATAGTGACATTAAAATGTATTCAGTTGAATTACAGTCCACAGAGTCTGAGTCAGATAGATGGAGACTATAGATTTAGTCTGGATGGATAACCAGTGTAAGTACACTAGGAGTAAAAGGACATCTTTACACAGCCTACACCTGGTGTGGTAGACCCCAGCCTCTCTGGACCTTGTGCTTAAGTTCTGTGCTGCTATGATTAGTGCCCGTGCTGTCTTTCAGTTCAGCTTTGTCCAGCCTCTGGTAGGATTTTTGAAAGTCAGACACATTTTTTATATGACCTGTGTAAACACAAATCAGTAAACACATTAAGCTGAAGTAAGACGCACAATTTGAAAAATGGGGCACAAAAAATGTTGCTGCTTTCTGGAAAGTGCGTCTAAACAGACCCAATGGAGAAAGTGAAGAGAAAAATCAAAGATTAAGAAGAAGAAAATGGCAGAGGCAGTTTCTCTTGGACTGCCTGCAGATGGGGCAAGACTCTAAAAGCAGGGATGATTGGTAAATGTAAAGAGGCCATATGATAAACCAGGAGATGAATACTCTGGTATTCTGGGGATAGTGGGAGTGAGAGATGGCAGTTGAAAGATTTCAAGGATGAATTTCAGAGAATCAGAGCTAAGAAACCAAAGCAAGTGTGCAACTGGTGTGAATGAACCTGGTTGTGTACGTTTATCAATTGGCGGATATAATCCTGACAAAGTGGTGCAGTTACCTGTGTTCACTGCCTCTCTAGTTAATCTCAGCATACAATCATAACCCCACTCATCCTCTGGATACAGAGGAGCGGGTTCAGTGAACAGACGAGGCCTAGCTGTAGCACAAGCAACACAATCAACCACTTCCTGCTCTTTAGCATTTTGAGCCACCCAATCTAACCAAAGATTCCTATCACCAAAACCTGTGGCACGCTCTATTAACTCCTGAGGTTTTAATCTAGTGTAATCTGTGGCAACAAGCCATTTCTCCTGGTAAGTAACTGTCTCCAAGGGATCCACTTGCTCTGTGAGATTCATTACAGTGTCATTCCCTACCGGTTTAGATCTTGGATTGAATAAATTCACCCGAATTACCCCTGTTGGATCTGTCCCTACTTTATCTACCCCTATTACTAAATAGAACGCACCTCCGTCATAGTCGGCTTCCGGGAGTTTACTCCATGGTCCTAGGGAGAGAGTGACAGGGTTATGTGTAACAGAATAATCTTTCTGAATGGCTATCCCTTCAAGGGCCTGTGGAACTGTTGGCTGCCATCCTACTCCTGTCCAAGCAACCACATCCTGCCAAGAACACCACTGATCCGTTATATAAGTGTAAATGTCTGCTTCCCGTGATGGGCCCCACACCGACTTAGGGTAGCATACCATAGGGTGATAACAAATCCACACATTATATGTTCTCCAGCTGCTACCGTCTCCTGGGCATCTAATTACCTCACACAAATCGAATGTGAATGCTGTCGTGGACCCATTAACATACCCAAACTCGACTCCCCCACTGGCTTTGAGACACCCATCGTTCCCACCTGAGCCAACCTCACGCTTGAATTTTCTCGCCGACTTGATCGGTTTGGACTCTGGAGCGGATAGACCTCTGCGTCTGGGCAATTCACCTGTCTGCCAATGAACAAACAAACACGTTACAACACTTATCAACCCCAACATTCCCATTAATTTCCAATTTTCCCACAGTTTCATGATCACTGTTCCCAGGCTCTTTTACTTTTACTTTAAACTTCGTAATAAGAGTATAAGATTATGAGTATAAAAGTATGCGATTAACGTACAAGACTATTACGACTGCTTTAAACTATCAATTGGTTCAGACTAGAGCCCTAGCCTATCATGAGCCTGGAATGAATTGATGCTTGGCGCTTGGCGCTCCTCTTCTTTCTTCGTCTCCCCAGGTAGACTGCTGGGGAGAACCGCTGCACAGGGGGAGAGGATTATTCTGCCTCTATGTTCCCCCCCGTGTTACTTTGGGTGGAGCTTATCTCGAGTAAGCTCTCGTCCGCCACTGCGCATTGAGACCAATGGAACCAGGTCTCACCCTTTCCCTTCAACCGAACCGCACTGGTGGTACGAGCAGTCACCTCGAATGGCCCCGTCCACCTCGGATCTCTCCACTTTCACTTAATGACCTTCAGCCACACCGCCTTGGCGTCGGGGACGGACCTGTCCACCGCATTCACCCCCACTCCAACCTGTTGTGTGAAACTAGACACAAGAGCTTTTAATTCTTTCCAACATTCAGCATGTTTTCTATTACTTTTTATACTCTCTTCCGCCGGGACTGTTGTCCAAGGACCCGGAAACTGTCGTCCTGTCAACAGCTCATATGGTGTGAAACCTGTGGATTGATTAACACAACATCTTATTATCATCAATGCAATTGGCAGGGCTGCAACCCAATTTAGCCCCGTCTGAGCAGAAATTTTAGCTATTTTATTTTTCAGATTTAGATTCATTCTTTCCACCTTCCCCTGGGACTGAGGATGATACACCGTCCCAAATCGGTGCTGCAACCCCAGCTTCTGTTCTACTTCTGCCAAATCTTTATTTTTAAAATGAGTTCCATTGTCTGAGCGAATTCGTTTAGGAAAACCATGCCGGGGGATGTAATGATTGATTAAACACTTAATCACACTTTTTGCATCCTCCCTTTTCGTTGGCCACGCTTCGGGCCACCCCGTCAGAGCATCCACACTCACCAGCAAATACCGGACTCCTCCCGGTCCCACATCAATCATGTCAGTGAAATCAATGACAATCTCTTCCCCTGGTCTTTCTGGAATGGGGAACTTACCTGCCTCTGGTTTAATCACTGGCTTTGGATTGTGCCTCCCACAGATCAGGCACGTCCTAGCTTTCTCCTTAATCATATCCCTCAAAAAGGGATGCCACCAATGGCACAGATGTCTCTCCATCTGGGCCACACCCACATGGCCAAGCCCATGTGCTTCTGCAATCTTCTGTTCCGCTAGGTTGGCGGTCAACACCGGTCGTCCGTCAGGTCCTCGCCAGAGACCTCCTTCTTCCCATGCTCCTCGACTCTTCCAGACCCCCTTCTCTTCCGGGGCCGCCTCCTCTTGGGCCTTCCTGGCCTCCTCCAACATGTTGACTCCTACTTCTTCCTCCACACTTATTTGCACAATCTGCCGTAGTGCTTTATAGCCTGCTGCCTCTTTCGCAGCTCGATCGGCTTCCTGATTTCCTCTGGCCACCATGCCAGTCCCCGAGGAGTGACCTTTACACTTTACGATACTCACCTCCTCTGGGTCTCCCAACGCCTGCTCGAGTTCCTCCATTTCCTTCTTGTGGCAGATTGGTGCATTGTCTGCTGTCCTGAATCCTGCTCTCCGCCATTGGGCTAGCTCCACATGCACTGCTCCAAAGGCATAAGCTGAATCCGTGTAAATGTTGACTCGCCTTCCTTTCGCGAGTCTCAGGGCTCTGCTGAGAGCAATTACTTCTGCTCTCTGGGCCGACTGCTGCCCTTCAAGTCTCCCAGCCTCCTTTACCTCAAATTCAGTCCCCTTCCTGCAAACTACAGCGTAGCCTGCTTTCAGCCCTTCGTCATCTCTGTAGCAACATCCATCCGTGAACCAATCTTCAGCTCCCGTCAGAGGTTCTGCTTTCAAGTCTTCTCTTATTTTTTCGTCCACTTCAGCTCTCTTAGCACAGTCCTGCGGATCACCCGAACCCATCAAATCTGCCATATTGATTCCTTCATGTGTGAATGTCAGATTGGGAGCGTCTAAGACTTTACTCACTCTCTGTTGTGTCAATGGTGTCATGGTGAAGGCTTGTGAGTTAACATATGCCACCACACTGTGGGTGGTCAACACCTTCAATGGATGATCCCTCACTATGTGTGCTGTTTTTTGTATAATCTTTGACACCCCAAGGGCATGCTGCGTGCATACCGGGTGTCTTGTCTCCAAGTGATTCAGGCGGATGCTGACGTACATGAGTACATCTCTCACTCCCCCCTTTTTCTGAAACAAAACCCCATTCACTATCCCATTTGTTTCTGAAACATCGAGATAGAAGGGTTCGTCATAATTAGGGATAGCAAGATCAGCAGACCTCGAGAGATCTTGTTTCAATGCAATGAATGCCGCCTCCGTGGCCGATGTCCATGGCAGTTCAGCCTTAAGGTTACGGACACCTACCGTTTTTGCCAAATCCCTCAAAGGGGCTGTTTTGCCTGCATAGTTTGGTATGTACTGACGGCTGTATCCCGTTAAACCTAAAAAGGAGAGCAACTCCTTGACTGTGCGTGGTTTCGGATGTGTCAAAATCTGATCTCGGTGGGTGTTTAGTAAACCCACTGACTGGTGCGCGATCACACGGCCCAGAAATGTCACCTCTGGTCGGACCAACTGCAACTTGTCTTTACTCACTTTGAACCCGCACTCAGCGAGTCTCTCCAGTACGGTAAGCGAGGCCTCCGTACACGCCGAAGCAGACGGAGCCGCGATGAGCAAGTCATCCACGTACTGAACCAGTGTATACCCCTCTGGGAGTTGACACTGTGAAAGAGCTTCTTTCAGCACTTGGTTGAAAATGCCCGGGGAGAGGGCAAACCCTTGTGGCAACCGTGTGTATCTATACTGTTGCCCCCTGTATGTGAATGAAAAAATGTCCCTAAGAGACTCATGCAAGGAGAGACAGAAAAATGCGTTGGCTAGGTCAATACACGTAAACCACTTTTGTTCTGGTGTTAATGCCGTCAAAGCTGTGTACGGGTTTGGAACAGGCACAGTATCAGTACGTAGGATGGCATTTATGGCTCTTAAGTCATGTGCCATCCTGTACTTTCCTGTCCCATGCTTCTCTACTGGCAAAATGGGTGTGTTCCAGTAAGATTGTGAAGGCTCAAGGACTCCTACTTTCAGTAGCCCTTCTATTGTCTCCGCAATTCCCTCCTCTGCTTCTCTTTTCTGTCTGTACTGCGGTTTCCAAATTGGTACCTCAGACTTTAGCTGGAACGAGACCGGCGAGCAAGTTGCCAGGCCCACATCCCAGCTGACCACAAAGTATCAGGAAGAGTCGCAAGTGCGGCCACTGCGTCAGCATGATCTACTCTTTCACAGCCATGGATTCTTGAAATTTGCTTATGCTCCAATACCACTGCGTCATCTGACAGACCAGTGATGCGATAAATTTTGCATTTTGGCGAATACCAGACATCTGGAATCTGAGTGGGCTGCCAACAAGGTTCGTCGAGAGCTCTCCTGACCATTGTTCCCAGCTCCCTGGCCTGATGACCCTCATGGACCGCCAATGTAATGTGAGGCACTGAATCAGGCCCCATTTTGAACCAAGGCCGTTGTTCTTCGGTTAAATTTACTCCTGCAGCGACGCCTTCAGGACCAACATAGATGTTCTGAGAACGTATGTTCCAAGTCTGACTCTCAAGTTCAGTCTGGAACTGGTCCTTATAAATTTCGTCCTCGTTCTTATCATAATAGAGGGTGACGTGGTATGGGTCTCGCGGAGGAGAATACACAGCCAAGGCCATAATCCAAGGTTTCCACAGCTGATACAGTCTCAAAATGCCTTCATCCACCAACCGACCCCAGTATATATCCGCTGTAGATTGTTCACAGTCTTGCAGCAAATACTGGTTCTTTGAGAAAGTCCCCAGGCAAAAGAACTCTTTTCCTCCTGGAAGTGTCACTGTTAATCCATCAGCTGAACACATGATAGTGGCCCCCAGTTTAATGAGCAAATCCCTGCCCATCAAGTTCACAGGCACATGGGGAGACACCACATAGCTGTGCTTCAATGTCTGTTTTCCCAGCACCGTCAGGGCTGGATTGGTTGTCGGCAGAGTCATTGGAACCCCAGAGAAACCCACAACACTGACCATGTGATTGGAAAGTGTGGCACTACTTGGTTTTTGTCTCAGCGTTGAGTAAGTCGCTCCAGTGTCCACCAGGAAGGTCAATTCAGTCCCTTCCACGGTCATCGGCAACAGAGGGTCTGCCATCCCCATGCTGCCGGGTCTCTGTGGGTCCCGTCAGTACAGCTCCTCCTCCCTGCCCCAGTTGGCCAGGGGATACTGAGCCACTGGCGCCATGCCAGGGTTGGGAGCTTGAAGTCCCCTTGTCTGGAATATCCTGCCTCGCGGCGCTCTCTGTGCCTGGGGTGGTGGTTGATAACTTATTTCTGGTAGCCATGGCGTAGGACAGTTACGAGCCCAGTGTCCTCGTCCTCCACACCTTCTACACTGATCAGGGTCCAGCATAGGTCCCCCCAGACCACGACCCCTTAGTCCGCCTCCTCTTTGAGATCCACCACGCCCCCTCAACGACCCATTAGCCCCCCAATTCCCCGCGGGTCTTCCTTGCCTTGGTCCATTGGCGGGCCATCGGTCATCAGGATACACGACTGGGTCCAAATCTGGCCAATCAGGCCCCGGCTCACCCTGAGGCTTTGCCACCAGCATTTTCTTAGCACCTTCTTTACTTTCTTTCTTCTTCTCATTCAATTTTTCTCTTGCCTCAGCCAAATTTAATTTTACCAACTGCCCTTGCGCCTCCTCGAGGTCCTGTTTCTTTTTGGTCACCTCGTCTCTTTCGAGTTCTAACCTATGGATTACATGCCTTTCCCATTTTACCGAATTTGCCACCGCAAAATCTGGATTCTTCTGTAGGTCTGCTCTCACTCGTTCTGGCAAACCAGCTAACACCGCGCATCGGAACCACGCCCGATATTCTCCTTCCTGTCCTGGATGTTCTCCCGTCTGCACAATCCACTGTTCCTTTGCATGCTCTATAAACTCTCTAGGAGCTTGTTCTGGGCTCCACAATATTCTAGGCATGGTGCCAGAACTAGGGGTTGGATACTTCTCACGCACTGTGTCAGAGAGAGCATTTCGCACCCTGGCATAGGGGACATCATTTGGTTGACATGTGGTTTCTGCTATCTCTTCCACATCTGCCAGGCCTCCACCCCTGAAGGCCCTTCCACCCATGGCACGAAAATCTCCCAGGGCAAGTTCTTCTCCTTCAGTAAGACTCCCCAGTTTCCTCAGCCACGCAGCTCCTCCCTCTGTAATAGGGGGCAGTTGCTTCATCAGAGCCTCCAAATCTCTGATGTTATAAGGCTGGTATACTGGCTCGCCCCTTAAACCCTGCAGTAGAGGCATTGAGAGGGACTCCTCCTCAGTTTGCAATCCGATACTCTGCTTCCGGTTCTTCTCAAAGATCGACTGTCTTCTATTTTTCAGGCCCTGCAAGGCCTTTCCAGACCGGAGGATTCTCCTCCCTGGGTCACCCCGAACGCTTGGGCCAAACCCTTCGATTTTCAGGTTCGCCACTTCTCGGGATTTCTGTGTCTTACCTATTGAGGCTGCGAGGTCCTTCTCCAATGCTTCAAGCGTTTGTGCTAATAGGTATGGTGCTGGCACGCCTTCCTCTTCCCAGTCTCTCAAGGTCTGTTCTAACCTTACCACGGCTTCTCGGTTAGTAGATATTTTCCCTACTACTTGTCCCTGCCACTGGCCTTCTTCTAGGTCGCCAACCCCTGGCTCCTGACAGGCTTTTTGGCTCGCCTTCGATGGCCTCTGCCGCGGCGACACAGGCATATCTTCATCTGAAGTCCAGCCCTCCTGGGATGCATTTCCCTGCCTAGGCTGCTCCGGTGTCGCCTGATCTGCACTTGTGGAAGCCACAGGTTGAGCTTCTTCAGCTCCGTCTGGGCTAGGGAGAGAGGAAGGGAGGAAAGTCACACCTGGTATGTTTATGCCCCCACCTGATGCTCCAGCAGCTGACTCGAACTGAGTCCCTTTCGGTGTAGCTGCCGCCGACAGGGGTTGCAACACTCCTGTATTAACCCCCTTGGTGTCGCACACAGGCGTCGATGGTGCATGATCCTCCTGAAAATCCACAACTCCGCCTCTAACGGTTCCTGTTCTCCCTTCCGGTCCCCAAAGAGTGCCACCCTCCAGGGTCAGCACTGGACAGATGTAGGGAGGGGGCGGTGCACCGGGGAGTCCCTTCAGGCTGGGATATAACCTCCCCTCAGCCTGGGCTTCCTCTGCCAACCCTGGCGTGGGGTTGTTGACCTCGTCTTTCATCCAGGGGGAGACACCTCGGCAGACAATCACATACTTGCAGTACTTGCTCTGTTTCTCCATCATCAGTTTCTTTTCTGCCTTCACTTTTCTCCCCTTAAAACCCCCCTCAAGTTCCTCCTCAAGCTCTTTGATCCTCTTTTCACATTTCTCAGCTCCTAGCTGGAAAACCGAATGCAAAGGTATTTTGTCCTCCATCGTTATCTGTTGATCCTCACATAAATTCTTCACCTCCTTCTCCATGTCTTTAGATTGCCGAGCAACCTCCTTGGAAGCTCCTTCATAGGTGATCTTGAGGGCCTTCTTGAGTTGGGCTATCTGGTCCTTGAGTGGCTTATAGTTCTTCTCCCCACTAGGGGTCGCCTTCCCGATCTCAGTCATTTTGTTTTCAGCCATTTTGTTGTTGACCTCACTTACCTTCACCAAAATGGCCGCTACTTAGCTCCACCTCCAAACCTTGCCCTCACCAAAATGGCCGCTGCTAAGCCCCTCCTTTGGAAGTAGGCTCGGCGTATTTCCCTTCTCAGGCTCAAACGCACCCAACCGGCTTACTGCCCCTCTTCTTTGGGCCGCACCTACACACACACACTCACTCTCTTCTTTTACTCACAGTTACAGCACCCTCCTTCACAAGACACCAAAACCTCTAAAATCCACTACTTCAATTTAACCACAAAAAACCAACAAAAATTCACACTCACACACCTTCAACAAAGTTTTAACATAACATAATTCAACTAATCACAACACAGGCACTCCTCCCCCAAACGGGAGAAATCCCCTCAAATCAACCAGCTCACAACATATAAAACATCAACAAAGACAAGCCACACACCTGTACACTCCTGGAACAAGGCCGAAAATCATCCAGCAATCACACAGTTTATTGCTTTTATGTAGTCAATCACACCACAAGAAACAGGAGAAAACAACTATATTCAGCTTCCTACAGCTCGCAATATGAAACACTTGGCAAGACTGAAATTACCTTTCTGCACCCCCCAAACAACATCACCTAGATAGAGAAATAAAACTAAAGAATAAATTGTAAGAATTAAACAAGCAGAACAAGACCGAGTTGCCCAGTTAAACAAATAGAGAAAAACAGTTTTCCTTTAATACTCGATGGGCACATGCGCTGCCCCCCCTTTTGTCTCTTTCTCCTCACACACACACACTGCAGGGTTCACCAAGCCCCCTCCTTTGCAGCTGCTTGAGACAGAGAGGCAGAGACGCTTTTCTTTTTTTTTTTTTTTCCACCACACACAACAGCAAGCCTATACATGCAAGCTTTTAAACAATATAAGCGCTTCTACACCGGTATTTACACACTATTTACATACACGGGCCCATATAGATGCCAGTATTCCTAAGTTTTTGACTAATTTGAAAGCTCTAAGCCCAGGCTTCACCTTGGTCCACAGAACCAGCCTTGATGATCAATAACCCCGCGTCGGGAACGCCCTCACCGGCCGCGGTCAGATTTCTAAGCCCTAATTAATTTAAAACCGCTCCCCGCAAGTTGACAGGTCGCTCCACGTCTTGCGTCAAGGAATCAACCTCACGCGTTCAGCTTTACTTAAAACTCACTGTCACCCACGTTAATAGTCACGGCCGGGTCTCACCCTTCAGCCAAACAGCACAGTAAAAGGTAATCCTTGATTACCTGGCCTTTAACGGGTGTCCGAAGTCCCGCAGGAGGCCACCCGAGCTACCTGGGCACCGCCAGTGATGACGCACGTCTGCGATCACCTGTCGCCGCTACACGCTGAACACTGTGCTCTACGGGGTCTCACCCCGGTCTAGGTTAATTTATACACTGTTTAAAAGCGTCCCTGGGGACTCTCAGCCCCTCAGTTTTTATTTACCTGACGCCCGAAACCGCGTTTCTACCACCCAATCAGTCCGAATTCCCCTAACCTTAAAGAGTGCTTGGCATCTAACTCCACACTCTCACTCAAGGCACACAAACCAAGCCTCTTAGCTTTAACACCACAAAAAACCTCACAAAAAACACAGAGAACCCCCTAAAATAAACAGCAATAACTTTTGAGAGAATTTTATCAAACTTTTACCACTAATTATCCTAATTAAATAAAATCACTACGGACAGAACCCAGCAGAAGGCCCCCCTGAGTGAACATTCAATTTAGTTTTAACTTCGCATTTAGTACCTTTGGATAAAAATTATTCAACAGGTGGTACTGACCTTTTATGTCCCGGGCTTTTGTCACTCAGTGGGCCCCTCCTGGATCCCCCCGTCTTTGGCACCCCCGAGGAGCTCCGCTCCCTCGCAGCGCGTCTTCTTTCCCCCCAAACCGGGTTTTCGGCACCAAAATGTAAAGTTCTTTTGATTTGGAAGGAAAAGTAAGCGCAGACAGAGTCCCAGGGAGTGTCCAAAAAGTGATTTATTAAACACACACGTATTACAGAGTGCGGGAGGCCGGTCTCCCCGTTCATCCCCAAAACAGAAAGCTTTATAGCCTTTATGACGTCAGAACAATTCCTGGACATGATCTTCTTCAGACAACAACAACCCTTTCCCGGACTTGAAACCAGATGTTTTCCATATATAGTCTGGGAACATATCAACTGTGTACTCGAGTGTGAAAGTGTGATTTATTACCGGCCCAGGCCACCGAAAGTTCAGCGTCCTCATCTGACTTACTGTGAATGTGTTTGATTCTACGTGCTCTGACCAATATGCTGAGTGGTAAATGATACATGATAATAAGGATGATAACCGAATAATGACAATGATAAGTGATGCAGACTAATGAAGTAATGATGAAATAATGATTGTGCATGTGAATGATAACATAGTGACAGAAAAATAACATTCCTTTACGTGACAGGAACTACAAACATGTGGACAGACTCATAATTAGGCCAAAGACACATTAAAGGAATTATTACAGGTTTAGAAACAGGGATGGATATGGAGGAGCTTAGCATGAATTTGCATTCAGGAAAAAATAGCAACGAGCATGAGGTGAGGAAACAGTTAGGAAAACTAAAAGGATGTACTGTCAGGAATACTGCAGTACTTTAGGAAGAACTACACCAATTCAGAATGTGTGGAGTACAGTTAAGAACATGAATGCAGACAGGAAACAACAGCAGTGTTCGTAAAGTAAATTCAAACTCCTTCATTAAATGCAGCTGGTTGAAATGGAGCAGAAGGAGCACATGCAGGGCTGGACGTGGGCTGTATATACATGCGTGTATCTGTGTTGTCTGTGAGCAGAGAAAACAATGCACTTTTTATTCTCCCACAATGAGTGAAATATAAATGTATTTTACATAATACCTAACAGTTAAAATAATAATGATACTGTTAGCTTCAACAACAACTCCTCTCAACACACATTAACAGGTCGTGCAATAAACTAATAACCACAAAGGTCCTGACAGGTAATAAACCTGTTATTACTTACAGTGGCTTCATAAACACACTGATGGAAATGTCCAGTGTATCATAAGCCAGCCAGTCCTGTTACTGCAATTAACTTCTTCACCATAAAGTGTCACCATCAGGCTTCAACAGCAGTTTCCTGTATTAATAGTATTAATGAGCTACAGGTAGTATGGATGGGAAAATGTAGAGATGCTGGGCAAACATTTGATCAAATCCACAGTGGGAATAATTGAAGTGATGACGGCAGATGTAGAGAACAAAATGAATGAATCATATTGAAAGGTTAAATCAGGAAGATCCTGGAGAGGAGGATAGCTCTAATGTTCAGTTTGTGATGTTTGAATTCAAAGCAGCTCTTAAATGCATAAAAATGACTTCACCTGGGAACATCTCATCCAGGGAAAGTCATGGAAAGAATGACAGTGGACAGACTGATGTATGTGACGCAAAGAAGGCAGCTGTTTGCACCTTCTCAGCAGGGGGAGGAACACCATGGACCCAGCAGTCAGAGTCAGAGATAAGGAAAGCTCAGTGCATTAGGAGATGAGGTGTGGTTTGTATTAGCCAACTTAAATGATGGAAATGAATGAGTTGTTCCTGGTTAATATTCTGTGTTTGCTAACAGTATTACAGACCCAGGCCTAATCTGTCATCTGTTAACAAGTCCAATATCTTTTATTTATTGGTGGATAATCCACTAACATGTTTTAATGCACAAGTTAATGTGATTTCTGTGTGCTGATAACATCCAGTCTGTTCTGTATGGAAATAAAATAACTCAGTGAAACCAGACGAGGTCATTTCTGGAGAAGCTGTGGTGGGTTTGTGGCTCGCTGCTGCTGATACAAAGTTGGAGGTAAACAGGTCGGCTAAAAAAGCTGAAGGGAGATGGCTCATAAACAAGTGACCGCCACTTTATTAGGTCACAGGTGTACTGTACCTGAGACAGTGGCCACTGTGTACGTAATAAAGTGTCAGCCATGTTAAATGTGTTTCCAAGAGGAGAAAACCAGCTGGCAGCAAAGGCAGGGAGGTGTCCTTTCCATCTAAACAGGAGAGGAAGATAAAGATAATCAAGGTCACAGTTTGAATCAGTCATGTTTCATTCAATACAGTGGTGTACTGACAGATCCAGGAACTGTTCCTTTATCAGTGTGTAACAGTGTGTGTATGAGAGCCATGTAATGTCCATGTGTGCATGCTGACTGTGCTGCTCTGACCCCCCTCCTCCTTTCAGGGTGGAGCCTGCTGGAGTCCGATGGTTGAGACCAGGTCTGAGGAAGTGTAAGTGTGTTTTTAATGGGATTCATGAAAACAAAGCAGCACACATTCAACCATCTTCATCATGTCAGGAGTCATCATCAAAGTGTCAATCAATGAACAGATGATGGATCAATAACTGCAGCTGGATTGTGTTTGTTCTCTCCATCAGATTCCTGTCAACTCACAATCGACACAAACACAGTGAACACAAAGCTCCAACTGTCTGACAACAACAGGAAGGTGACACATGTGAGGAAGGTTCAGTCATATCCTGATCATCCAGACAGATTTGATGTTTATCAGCTGCTGTGTAGAAATGGTCTGACTGGTCGCTGTTACTGGGAGGTTGAGTGGAAAGGATATGTTTATATATCAGTGAGTTACAGAAGCATCAGAAGGAAAGGAGACAGTGCTGACTGTGTGTTTGGACACAATGATCAGTCCTGGAGTCTGAACTGCTCTAATCATGGTCCTGAATCTGTCTGGCACAATAACAGTCAAAGATTCATCTCCTCCTCCTCCTCCTCTATCTGCTCTTCCTACTCTGACTCTAACAGAGCAGCAGTGTATGTGGACTGTCCTGCTGGCACTCTGTCCTTCTACAGAGTCTCCTCTGACACTCTGATCCACCTCCACACCTTCAACACCACATTCACTCAAACTCTTTATCCTGGGTTTAGGTTCTTTCCTGCTTCCTCAGTGTCCCTGTGCTGAGTGGAGTGTAAAGAGTGTCTCCTGTTAGAGAACAGATAGTTAAGTCTGTACGTGTCTGTCTCTTTCAATCACAAATGTGTTTTCAGATTCATGGATTCAATCAGTTGATGTTTGAAACTGTTCTAAATGATTCCTTGTAAACTTCTTCCTCTTCAGTCCTTCAAAGATGGAAGCTCCCATTATTCCAGGATCCACATGTTGTTTTTCTGTCTTTTTCCACTCAAAGCTTCACAGTGAATATCAGTATGTTGTGTTTTTCTGAAGCTCAGTTCACAACCAGCTCCTCTGCATTTTCAACAGGTTCAACAGCTCATTAAAATGAATCCAAATGTTTGATTTCTCTTTCTTAATGGGATGTTTCCAAACCCCACATGCTCTTACTGTGTCACTCATTGTTGGAAGCTCAAGCAGGTTTATATTTTTCACAGTTACTGAGATCTTCAGTGGGGGGTGGACATGCTCCTGTACAGACCTCTGAGGAGAACCAAGGTGCAGTCAAAGAGTCCAGTCTGTCCTCACAGATGTGAACATGTGGTTTCATCAGGTCTGCTGTCAGCTAGCAGGCTCTCATCAGAATCACTGTTCCTGAAAAACACAGTCTGTGTGACATCATCAGTCAGCTGATCGTCCCAGATCTGAATGGTTTCTGTCTCTACTGAGGAAGTCAGAGAATATCACTGAGGTGTGGATCAGGTCTGAGTGACCTGTGGAGGGACAGCTTTAAACAGTCCACAGGTCTCACGTCCTGCTCAGCCTGGTAGCAGATACCTCGTATTGTTCCAGATGTGCTGACATCACCAGCAGCAGCAGCACAGCTGTGTGATACGATGAATCTCAGTTATTGATCCAACACACAGTAAATACAAAGATCAGGATTTATGAGAGTAATCATTATGAGTCTGAACACATGATCACTGAATGTTAGTCTCCACAATAATAAGCTAACACAAGCAAACACAGCTTTCAGCTCTTATTTTGAAACTGGCTTATTTAGAGAGCTGTGATGTGAGCGTGCCTGGCTCTGAGGCACTTGGGTCAGCCTCTGTTGTTTAGAAGTGTTACAGACTGTGAATGACACAGACCTGTCAGTTTTCCATGTTTGTCTGTAACACAGCTCAGGGGCTCCATGCTGAACGCATCCATCCAGTGTTATTGATCCAGTACTAATACCAGCATTGGGATCAATACTACAATACACGATCACATGTGTCCACGTGATGTATTTGACCAGTTTTATTAATTAATGATCAATCAACTTATTTACTGCATCTGAGTCTGTGACAAAGTGGTTAGGCATGAACTAATTTACCACTTGTCCCTTAACCATATTGATAATTTATTTCTTTGTTATTTTACAGTCAGCCATAATGCTTTAATTTAGACATTGCTGGTGTAACTTCTCTTAACACACACTATCCCGGGTTTTGTTTGTGGTAGCAGTAGTTGCATCCTTTACATCCATGCATGTGTTTTAAAGCAAACACTACTAACCATCAGGTCATCTGAATTTTCTTCTGTTTACAGGCAAATGTCTGGTAAATTATGTTTCTTTATGTTGCTTTGGTTATACTTACCATGGTGTCCATGTTGTGTATTCAGGTCCTATATGTAAGACAGGTATGTGGGAAGGGCCGCCCAGTACTTCCTGTTTATACAGGGTCATGAGGTCAATGATTGCATCACTGGAGCTGTGTCCCATTTCAGGGTCTGCACGCTTGAAGTACGTGCACTACGCGTACTACGTACGGTGTGTACTATAAGTACAAGAAGTGCGGAAGTGAGAGGCTTGTGAAATGGGATGGTATATGCTTCGTCGCGCTGTTCAGGTTGCCTAGCAACCATGATACTAACCGCGAGACACGTTTCATACAGCATTGTGTGACATAAATGAAGGATAAAATGTTTTGTTGGTCATTCATTTTTGTCATGACATCACTTCGATTAGGTGAGTATCTGAGGCTGAGACCACGGGACTGTAAAACATGATTCAAGGGCTTCATTTCTGTACTGAACAGTTATTTAAGATTAGCTAGTAAATAATAATTAGGTAATGTTGTTCATGAGACTAAAGTCATCTCACTATGGTAATGGAAATATCATATGGCCAATATTATAGTATTGTCAGATTATTATGATATATATATATATATATATATATATATATATATATATATATATATCACTGACTTTCAGCTTGTTTTGTTTGTGGATATATGACTGACTTTAATTATCCATAAAATCATCAGATTCTCTGTAAGATTAAGGTCGACTATATATATATATTTAGAAGTAGAGGCTTTAAAACCAAGTTAACGCTGAAAGTACAAACATCACTAATGTCACATAACTTTGCCGGCATGTGGCCAACAGCAATGTTTTAATGTTCTTCGTTATTAAACATTCGCACATGAATAAGTGATGTCATATTCAGTACTTGCTTTTGACAGTTCACTCTTCGGCCGCTCCCTTCTTGCGGCAAAATTATCCACACCCACCGCCGCGCTATGAATTATGGGATATATGGGACCACGAAGCGTGCACCAGACCACGCTTGATATTTGGGGAAATCGACGGTGCATTTGGAGTATGCATTTCAAGTACACTTTGAATTGGGACAGCCGTCGTCGCGTGGCGGTGACGTAACCGCACTTAAAATGCGTACTTCAAGCGTGCAGACCCTGAAATGGGACACAGCTTGGGTGTAACCATTGACTGTAGAAAACATGGACGACGCGACAGCTCCCCAAAAATGAAGCCAAAATGTCTCTATCGCCCCCTGGTGTCTGGCTGCAGTATAGGTCATAAACCCCATCTTCTCCATGTTAGCGGATGGGACTGGGGTGAGATTAAAATAAATTAATTCTCCTTAGATAATTTTTTTCCAAAGACTCTTTCTTTTGTTTTCAATAGTTCTCATCACACTGATTGATGTTCAAGGGGTCTCCTTTCCCATAAGTTTGATTCTAATTCCTACCGCGGTGATGTTAAATTGGGGTGAAACGTCATCATAAGAGCTTTGACTGACAGCTGCGCCAGAGTGAACCGAGCCGCAGGCACAGAGGCCGGAGGCCCGAGGGCCCTCCGCGCCCCGGAAGAGGCCTGACCGAGCAGCAGGCGCCAGGCCCCGCCAAGTAGCCACCGGGAGTGAGCTGGCACATGACCTGAGCGCCCAGCCCCGGACACCAAGAACCAACAATGCACCGACCCCTGAGGGCATCAGTCACCGGCAGGGAGTGTGGTGAGGGGAGATAGGCCTCCACACTTGGAGGACCTGGGAGTTCCCAGAGAGGTGGAGTCTAAGACCCGACCTGACATATAGACACAGACAAACAGGCACACACAGACACAGACATGCATTCCCACCCTCATGCACACATATACAAACACTCAGCACTCACCCAACGTAGGAATAAACGTAAATGGACATGTACACACAATCACACTCCCCAAACATACTCTTTACCCCGGGTCCAGGTATCCTCGCCCCCAGAGGGGGAAACGGCACTCAGACCCAAGAGATGTTACCCTTCCCTCCGGGGTGGAGGCAAGCAGACCGCCCCAGGCTCCGCAGCAGCAGGGAGGCCAATCGGACAGCCAGCATCTCTTCCCAGCCACCCCGCCCCGATGGCTAGTAGAGAACGGGGGTGTGTTAAGACCCCATACCCTCCGCCTCCCGCTCAAGTGTAGTGTTGCTGCGTGTTGCTCTAAAGTGTATTTAAAACAAGGGAGAGCATGGTGCTGCTGCCAGAGAGCAGCAGGTGTTAGCACGGCCCCTCCTGAGAACCCTCAATGTCTACATGGATTTAAAATTGAGAGGTGGGCACCGGCGCCAGAGGTAGGTTTGAATACACAGACCGTCTACTGGACGCCGTTAACGTGCCCACCCTCAAGGCCCTGTGTGTGTGTTATGAGAGTGTAAGTAATGTGGATGTCTAAGTTGTGAGATAAAATTGAGGCACAGGTGGCCAGAAGAGGACAGAGGGGGGGGGGGGGGGGGGGGATGTCTCCCCTGCACCCTGGTGACACACCCGCACCCCAAAGCCCTACCTGTGTGGGTGGGTGTGGTGGAGCGGGAAGAGGGAGGCAGCCGGGGATGGGGAGGAAAAGAAGGGAGGGGAGGGTGTCCCTCCCTAGGGCCAGCTCCCCCGCTGACCCCAATAGGCACCCCCGTCCTCTGGTATCCACCAAGGCAAGGGAGCCCAGGCCCATCCAGACCGGGGCCTACGGCAGCAGCACCGCCAAGCCCCACAGGACCCGGGGCAGCCCACCCTACCCCACCGCAGAGGAAACTGTACCCACCCCAACATTCAATCATCTCCCAGACTACACAAGACACAGACACCCAGGTTAAGTTTATTCTTCACCTCTCCTATGTCTCTCCCCCACCTGCAGAGTGGACTCCTGCAAAGATGGAACAACCTCCCTGCCAGTTGAAGAGCCCCCCGGTTAGGCCGATGCACAAGAGGCCCCCTGCGCCAGGGCTGAGCCCCCGTGCACCCACCCGCCCACAACCTCGGCGACACACCGACGAGGACCGAAGCCCCCAAGGCCCAGCCAGAGCCCCAGCACGGAGGCGAAGCACCCCCGAACCCCAAACCCCCACGCCCGCCCCGGATCCACTCAGGGGCAGCCAGGCCACCAGGCCAGTAACCTACGTCAGCCAGCACAGACCATCCTCCAGCCCCGCCGCACGCGGCCACGAGGAGAACAACCTCTGAGAGCGACCAGAGCCACTAACCAGGTTATGAACACAACCCCCGGGTTAAGCCCTCCAGGGATAACGCCTCTAGGGGTCCTCCAGGTGTCCTCCAGGTGTCCTAAGCCCATCCCAACCTCCACATCAACCACAATAGCCAAGGCGGGACCAAACCACGACCCCCCACCCCCGCTAGGTGATGGAGCCGATCAAAGGAGCCCAGAGGGATTGATCTAATGTGGTGGCAGAGGCTATATCGAGACTAATGTGATCTATTAGATAGTTTCTATATTGGCTAGAATTAAGATTATTTTTATTTTTCCAGTTCATGAGGACCGTTTTCTTGGCGATGCATAGGGCAGTAAAAATCATGTGGACTGTATTAGTTTCTGTAGTGACATCATCAAAATTTCCCAACAAGCATACTAAAGGGGAGGTTGGAATTTTACATTTCAGACACTTTGATAAGTCTTCACATATCTCGTGCCAAAACTTCTGCACTGGTGGACAGAACCAAAGAGCGTGGATGTAATTGTCTGGTGTATTGCCTTGACAGTGTGAGCAGTTGTTGGCGGATGTAAAGCCCATCTTGAACATTCGATGACCTGTTTAGTGCACTCTATGCAGTATTTTGTATTGTATTAATTGCAGATTGGGATTTTTAATCAATTTAAAGGTTTTTAAGCAAATCTGAGACCAGACGTTTTGGTCTAAGCTGACTGATAAATCTGCTTCCCACTTTGCAATAGGAAGGGATATTGATTCATCTATTTTAGAAAGTGTTCTGTATATTTTAGATAATAGTTTGGGGGATTTAAGAGTAAGAAATTGAACCACACTTGGTGGTGTTTGTAATTCAACTTGACTGAGGTTAAATTTCTTTTTTACTATGGATTTAATTTGTTGATATTCTAAAAATCTTCTAGTCTGTCAAATGGAATAAATTCTGTTCCCTCTAATATATGTTCTAAGTATTTAATTCCTTTACAACTCCATTCTGGGAAATTAATCATATTATTGTTTTGTAATATGTCAGGGTTATTCCAGATAGGTGTACGTTTGCATGGGATTAATGAAGACTCCGTTATTTTTAGAAACTCCCACCATGCTGTCAGAGAGAAGCTGATGTTGATGCTTTTAAAGCATTCATGTCTTTTGATGTTTGAGCTAATAAATGGTAGGTCTGAAATCTCTAGATCATTGCATAGTGCCTGTTCAACATCTAGCCAGGGCTCATCTAAGAGGGTACATTTTAACCATTCTGAGATGAACTGAAGCCTGTTGGCTAAGAAGTATTGGTGAAAATTAGGCAGATCTAATCCTCCTCTATCCTTGGTTCTTTGTAGCATTTTTAAGCTGATACGTGGGGGTTTATCTTTCCAAAGGAATTTAGAAATATGTGAATCCAGAGAGCTGAACCAATCTTGTGATGGTTTGTTGGGGATCATTAAAAATAAGTAATTTATTTTTGGCAAGATCATCATTTTTATAGTGGCGACCCTTCCCATGAGTGATATGGGTAGAGATTTCCATCTAGTCAGATCGCCTTCTACTTTCTTTAGAAGTGGGATGTGGTTTAATTTAATTAAGTCTGAAAGCTTAGGAGAAACATTAATACCTAAATATTTAATATTTCCAGATTGTAGTGGGGCAGAAGATGAATTATGGAAGGAGCAGTTAATGGGAAGAACTGTAGATTTTGGCCAGTTAATTGAATAATCTGAAACTCTTGAAAACCAGTTTATTAGAGTAATTACCTCAGAGAGGTTGATTTGTGAGTTTTGCAGAAAAGGCAACACATCATCCGCATAGAGACTGATTTTATGTTCTACGTTCTTACATTTTATGCCCTTAATTGTTGTAGCCTGTCTAAATGCTGCTGCTAGAGGTTCGATAAAAATTGCAAAAAGTGAAGGGGAGAGTGGGCATCCCTGTCTGGTGCCCCTCAGGAGACAAAAGCTGGAGGATGTCTGGTCATTTGTTCTGATACGAGCTGTTGGGGAATTGTATAATATTCTTATCCAATTTATGAAAGAGTTTCCAAAACCAAATTTGTGTAAAGTTGCAAATAAAAATTTCCAGTTAACTCTGTCAAATGCTTTTTCTGCATCTAGAGATAATATTATGGTTTCAATGTTTTTATTGTATGAGTAGTCTATTAAATTAAGTAATCTACGAGTGTTTGTTGAGGAGTGCCGACCTTTTATGAAACCAGTTTGGTCAGGATGAATTAAGAGGGGGGTTATTTTCTCTAATCTCTTTGAGAGAGCTTTGCAGATTATTTTAAGGTCTACATTTATAAGGGATATTGGACGATAACTTGAGGGAAATAAAGGGTCTTTTCCTGGTTTTAGCAGGAGACTAATGTTGGCAGAATTCATATTTGGTGGTAGTCTGCCATTTTTCTTGATTTCCTGCAACAATCCATGGAATACTGGTGCCAAAATTGTCCAGAATTCTTTGTAGAATTCTGCAGGAAAGCCGTCTGGACCTGGAGCCTTATTACTGGGCATACTTATCAGGGCTTCCTGAAGTTCACCTGGCGTCAGTGGCGAATCCAGTGCCATTGCTTGACTGTCTAGTAATTTTGGAAGAGTTACGTTGTCAAGAAACAAATCAATTTCATTTTTAGACGGGTTTATTTGTGGTGAATATAAAGTTTCATAGAAATCCCTGAAAATGTTGTTTATTCTTCCAGGGTCATATATTGTGTTCCCCGATAAATCTTTAGTAGCACATATAGTTGTTTTTTCTTTATTTATTTTTAACTGGTTTGCTAGAAATCGACCGGATTTGTTACTGTGTTCAAAATTCTGCAAGCGAAGTCTTTGTACAAGGAATTGTGTTTTTCTATTAATAATTTCATTTAATTCTAGTTTTGTTTTGCATATTTTGTTCATTATTTCTTGATCTTGGTGGAACGCGTAGGCTTCTTCTAAGGATTTGATGGTTTTTTCTAATTCCTGAATATTTTTGTTTTCTTCTTTCTTTTTGTGTGATGAGAAAGAAATTATTTTACCTCTCATCACAGCTTTTCCTGCTTCCCATAGAACAGAAGCAGATGTTCCGGGAGTGTCATTAAAGTCTAAATATGAAATCCATTCCTTTTTAAAATATTTAATAAAGTCTTCATCTTTAAGTAGTGATGTGTTAAATCTCCAGTTTTTACTTGGCGTAGTATTATTCTTGTTGCATTAGTGTTAAAGATACAGGAGCATGATCGCTGACAGCTATAGGGTGAATCTCAGTGTCTGAAATGTCACTCAGCAGTGAGCTGCTGACCAAAAAATAATCCAGACGAGAGTAGGAGTGATGAACATGTGAGAAGAAAGTATGTTCCTTACTGTTGGGGTGAAGGGAGCGCCATGCATCGCAAAGGCCATAGTCGCTCATATACTGTTTGATTATATTTGTGGACTGCCAATTACGCTGAGTTCCTGCTGTGTTGAGCCTATCTATTTCTTCATTTAGTCCAAGGTTGAGGTCGCCTCCAAGAATGAGTGTGCAATCAAGGTGTTCAGAGAGTGCACTAAAAAATCCGTGGAAGAATGAGGGTTCATCAACATTTGGACCATATATACTTACAATACATAGTTTTTTGTTCAATATTGATAGTTTAATAATTAGAAATCTACCCTCTGGGTCTATAACTGTATCGAGTACTGTAAAATTAACATTTTTATGTATTAAAATTGCTACTCCTCTTTGTCTAGAATTATAACAAGCTGCAAACACATTAGGAAACTCAGGTGTTTTAAGTTCGTTTAAACCTGTAACAGGTCTGTGAGTTTCTTGTAATAAAACAACATCTGCTTGTAGTTTTTTAAGCTGGTTAAATATCTTTAACCTCTTTCCTCTGGTGCCAGCCCCATTTACATTCCATGTGACAAACCTCAGCATGCCCAGAATTTACTAAAGAATTTACTAAAGAAATCAAGAGAAACGCCCCGGGCTGCTCAGTCACTAATTACTGTTACTGTACTTTTATTACAAGTATTATACTGTAAAAGCAACAGGCTGCACCCTGCTTCAGCTCCTATGCAGAGCTGAATATTAAATATGTGCAAACAACAGCATGTTTTCAGTCTCTTGACACATCTGTAAAGACAGTAACATCTTTTTTAAAAGCTTGTACTTCAGTAACTCCTCATTAATCAGGAACTATGGATTAAAGTACTGTAGTGTACTGTAATACTGAAAAAATGTAAGAGAAGAACTTCAGATCCTGAGTGTGTGAGGACAGAAGAATCAGCTTTATTTCAATATTGAGGGATAAAATTTATATCTGAGTTTGATGGTTCTGTTGTCTTTGTGATTACAGGAGCTGCCCTCAGATTCAGACCTCAGCACCACCCAGTGACAGCAGACAGATCATCCAACATGTTCACATGTTAACTGCAAAATGAACTGATGGAAACAGTACAAAGGTTAAAGTACCACACGTGCTGTAGTGAAGGCTGCAGCTTTATTGATAAAGTTAAAGACAAAAAAACAAAAGGATTAATCACTCATGTAACTGTGTCAATATATATCAGCATTAACCTCAGTTTGGTGTTTCACAAAGCTGCTGATCTCAGACCTGCACAGCTTCCGTTTTAAACACTTGATGTACTCAGCTGCATGAAGAGTATATGAGATTTTCTCTAACACAATTAAATAAAACCTGATGAAGGTCAAAGGTCGTCACTTGTATGTTGAACTACAAACTTGTCATCTGGAATTTTTTCACAGTTTTTTGCAGATAGTGTGTTATTTACCATAAAGTGATTCAGAGTTATTCATACCAGAGTAACCAGAGAGGATCACATATTTTTAAATATATAACTTTCTACAGGACTTAATATAATATCTTTATGTAAAAGTCCGGAGCCTCTGGGGAATATCTGAGTATTTATAACATTACACAAAGCAAAGGTCTCATCACAGTGTTGATGAAATGCTGGGTTTATCCATCTCCTGGGGCGGGCCTACGGAGGAGTGCTGAAGATTTCCCTGTGAGGGAGCTGCTGGTGAAGATCATGAGTCCTGCTTGATCAATGCCATGAGCTTCAGTCTTCCTGGTGTTTCTTAAATGATGCCTCTTACAGCGAACTTATGGCACAGGACAGCTGTGATGAAAGAAAGGGAAGAAGTTTCTCCAAACCTCTGGACCCAGAAACCCAGCTTGGTCCTGGTGGTCTCCCTCACTAGTTTCTCTCCAGGTTGAATGTAGCTGTTGATATAATATGGACTCTATTATTCAATGAAAAGAACAAATTAGACTACACTACTGAAACGTTCTGCTGATGTTTTTAAAGTCTCCATATTACCAGGCTGTAGAGATTTAAACAGTTTTAGATCCATTACACTCAGTCTTATGTTAAAATCTCAAAGGACAGCATTATATTTTTGATATTAACAGTAACTCTGGGCCTCTGTGGAGTGTGCAGCTGATCTCATTGCTGTCTAAAAATGGATAAAAAAAACATAAGTGTTGAACACTATTAAGAGTAGCAGGTGTGTAGCATCGCTAACTAGCTAGCAACAAGCCTTCAACACAATGCGTATGCTAGCGGCTAATCTAACTAACGAATTAACAAAGGAGTGAATTTAGAACTATAAGATGATGAGCTGTGTGTCTTAATTAAACGAGTCGTCAGTCGCGGTAAACCAGCAAAAAAACTCGAGCAGCCGGGCTACGTAAAAAGTGTAGGGGGCGTGTTTGCGGTCACGTCCAGCGGGTGTGTGGGCGGGAGCGTTACACAGTCGCTCCACCTCAAGTCACTACTACGCAGACTCTGGCTCCAAATTTGCAAGATGGCAGCCTCCACAAGCGGGGTATTTTGGCTTCATTTTTGCACAATGGTAGGAGGCGGGGTCGCGTCGTCCATGTTTTCTACAGTCAATGGTGTGTATCTTCTTTGGGGTAGATCATCCTCAAAGTGGTTGGCTCGCCATCTATCACAACCGGAATATCGCCCTGGTCCTTGGACTTTTCTGTCCTCTCCAAAAAAACTGACCTATAATCCAGGTCATAAAATGTACATTCTAATCAGTCTGTTTCAGATGCACTGTTTAAGGTTAAAATACAGAATCAAAATATTGCATCAACCTCATATTCATTGCATTAACATCTTAAATCTTATCAAATCTCACAGTTATGTTGTACAACATTCAATTTTCAAGTATATCCAGTGTTGGGGAGTAACGGAATACATGTACCGCCGTTACGTATTTAAAATACAAAATATGAGTAACTGTATTCCGTTACAGTTACCGTTTAAAAAGGTGGTATTTAGAATACAGTTACTTTGTTGAAATAAATGGATTACACTGCGGTACTGTCAGGACTGTTTGGGTTTTGTTTGACAGCTATGTTCTGTTGTTCCAGGTGGCAGCGTTACGGTTGCCATGGTTACAGGGTGACGCTCTCTCTCTCTGCGTGTTTCCTGGGTGAGAGAGCGCCTGTTGTTGTTGTTGTGCTAAGCTAATAGGCAGAATGCTACCAGTTTAGCTCTAAAGAATGTAGCATCATAGGCAGTGTAGTCCGTGCTGCAGGGAGAATGGACTGCCATACCCGTTATGTGTCTGTGAGCGCATCGAACAAAAACGGGAGCTGGAAGCATGTAAATATGAAGAGAGCCTGACGAGCCCAGTTGTAAGTAAGCTATTAAGACTCGACTGTACACCGTGTTCGTGTTTTCCTCCAAAAACAATAAGTTCTGTTGCAGCAGCCTTTCAACGCCTCTCTCTGTCTCTCGCTAGCAAAGTTGACCCAGACAACAAAGTAAAGCTAGTTTTCGGCTACGAGTCCGACACAGAACCCACCTTATTAGCCAGAGGTCCCTTTACTACGGTTCGGAGCCGCGGACCTTCAGTAACAGTAATAAATCACAGCAATAGTACATTCATGTAGTTGTAAACAGCATGATAATATATTAAGTAATCCAAAGTATTCAGAATACGTTACTCTCATTGAGTAACGTAACGGAATACGTTACAGAATACATTTTGGGGCATGTAATCTGTAATCTGTAATGGAATACATTTTAAAAGTAACCTTCCCAACACTGAGTATATCAAATATGAGAACTAAACATTTAAGTTGTTCAATGTTATTTCTCTATTCATGTAAACATTAATTAAACAATACTTATGGTAAGTAACCATTGACATTCAAAATACAATGCACCATAAGAAATTCAGAACTATGTGCAAATAAGCAACAAAATATACATGTGAGTTCAGTTCAGAGGCCTTAAAGCAGTGTGCTTAATTTCTCCACACTATAGGCCTATTCGTGAGAGAGAAATGCACTAAAAATTACCCTCTAGGTTACTTTAAACTCACAGTGAACTGACAAAAATTAGCTTTAGAGCAGCTAAGAACATGTTGCTCACCGTTGCTCTGTTTCACAAAAGCCCAACACACACTGGTGTCGGAATTGCAGCAGCTCTTCGGATGAAAGGTGAGTGGTTAGCCTGTGAGACACAGAGCTAGCATTAGCGTGATCACGAAGGTAAGTCTCTGCAAGTGTTTTTTTCTTCGGAATAACACTTGTCTTACCAACGTTGCTTCCCTCCTTCATCCAGCCACTCAACTCCGGACTTCCAGCAGGTAAGTATGCTGGCTTTCTTTCCTCTCAATTCTGAGTTTTTCCCTCTCTTTTGTCTGTGGATTTCTCGGTTTGAGTAGCAGATGCCTCCACTCCTCTTGCTGAGATGAGAAAAAAACCCGGGAACTCCATGTACCTTCACCTCACTTCCTGGCTGACAGGGTCAATGTGGCCTGGGTAGGCTCTGATTGGTTGCTGAGCTAGGTGCCCTCACGTGGGGTGAACTGAGAGGTGCATTCAATGGTCATAGGAAATATGACGCTTGTTGATGTGGACAGTTAAAATAAAGAGAATAAATACTCTTTCTTCTCTATCATTGGTGTAAATGTGTTGTTTTTTTTCACCTGGGCTACACTGTGCTTTTGATTTTTACTCCATCGCATGCGATGAGAGCACCGATGCCACAGACACCGCACAGCTGCTAATTTTTTTGCGGGGAGTGGACGAGAGCACGAGCGCTTTAGGTGAGTAAAAAATATATTCCACAGTACCTGTGTATTAATGTGCAGGTACGCATGCTTCAAATATCAATAATGCGCATCAATTCTGTCACTACCCTGCTTTTGCGCACCACTTTCTTATATGCGTTTTTCTTATTAACACACAGAGTACACACCGCTGTGCACAGCGCATGCACACGCAAAGTCAGCTGATCTCATCTGATGCAGATCTGCTCCTTGATCAAGTGACATTTGTCCGGATTTTTGGCACGAGTGGCGATCAGCACCGCAGCTGGATGTCCCGATTTACATACCCAGCACAGCTGATACTCACCAGAATAATTTACTAAAATGATGCACTCCTGTTATTAAGTCCAGTTCAGTCTGTTAATGTTGATAACGGTTTCAAACGAACGTTAATAGTGTTGCTAAGCCTAATAACTTAAATAACAAACTTGAAATGTACCCGTCCCATTTTCCCCTTCATTGTTTTTTCTCTGTGCTGTAAATCTTCTGTCTAAGAAGAAATCTGAGGCTGTTGTGAGAATGAGCTACCAAAGCTTTTTCTGAATAAATAAATAAAGATCCATTTATGGAAAGCTGTGATGAAGGCAATTTTGTCTTTAATTATATTCAACAATATAACATATTCGACCACTTTTAAGTGATTTTTCTAACTTTAATACACTAAAGTTAAGGTTATATACCTAATTTCTAGTAAGTGGCCCAGCCCCTCCTATATTTTTATGTATGTGGCCCTCAGTGAAAAAAGTTTGGACACCCCTGCTCTAGAGTGTTAATGGCGTTGATGAAAGATGACTTCCAAGATAAATAGTTCTCCGGCTTGTCATCAAACTTGGTGAGTTCAGAGGTTAACAACTGACTTCTCATTAAATATTTGGCAAGCTCATTAGAGTCCCTAGAGGAATTTGGATCTGGAGGGTAGTACTGAAAACGTCCAGCAGAGGGCGGTGTAAACCCTGGTGAGACATGGCTGAGGTGCTGCTGATAGTTAACAGAGTGTAACTGTTGTCCTTGCCTTTCAGGTGAGTAATGTCTTTGATCAGGGGGTCTGAGGGAGCCATAGTCCTTTGGTGCTGAGGGCAGTTCATCCGGTGACATGTCCGGTGGCTTAGGTCGATTTACATACTCGCCTTTTTCTATTTTGACGTCCTTTGATTTAACTGAATCACTGCGTGCCTGATGCATATTGACATAGTCTGTAGTTCGCTCATGAGAACTCTGTGTCTCCTTTGGTAAGCTCAGGTGCTCATCACTCATGTCAAAACTTGCAACAGCAGACTCCAAGACAGCTGCTTCAGCGGCTGCGGCCTCAGCTTCACTTTCTTTTGCTAGAAGATCAAGCTTTGAATCTAATTTGGCTCTTTCTACTTTAAATTCAACTTCCTTCTTTGCAAACTCAGCTCTTTTTTTGGGCAGCTTCAGCTTTAGCACGGGCAGTAGCGGCGGCTAACATTGCGCTTGCAGTGGAAGAGCGGCTAGATTTCTTTGACGTCGTGGATCTTACTTCATATCCTTCTTTCTCCGTCTTTAAGCTGATTGAATGGGCATTTGTGCTGACTTGGCGTCTGTCGTGCTGGTCTGGATACAGCGTGTAACAATGCAGTCTTCATCGTCGTAGTAGGGTGTCCCTTTTCACCAAATACTGGCCTCGTAGAACCACTTTCTACTATCCAGGAGTTAAACACCTCCACACAAAAGTCACTGATGCCAGAGTGGGTTTAGACCTTGCTTTATATGGCAGGTGTGAAACTGTAACAACAAAATACAGTGTATATGAGTGTCACACTAAAATAATTACTTGAGGAGCTGCGTGACCAAGTGCTAATGCTAACACCAAACAACTGTCGACAAACCATAAATTAGCATGTGTAATACAGCATCTTAGTAACTGCTGTTAATCAGCATAAAGAGCTAAACAATAATGCATTTATATGATTGTAACGTTTGACCCTTTATGCATACGCTGGACACTTTTATTTACAACTGTGGTTTTGTTCAGCACTGGGACACAGACACTCCTGCTCTCTGCTGTCATGGTGAACATATAAAGAATCACAATCACCTTCAGATCCCAGCACACCTGTTCACCCCGCCCCTGCGTCACCCCTCCTCTGTAGCTGGCCAGAGACCACACCCACGCCACAATGATGTATGAACATTCATGAGTGTAAGCTGGTCTTCATTGCATATATGGGTTTGTATTCACATTAATTCATGCATATTTCCCTTCATTCCCTCTTTTTAAGTCCACCCTCAAAACTCATCTGTTTAAAATTGCTTATGTTTAAACCACTGTATGTTCTTAACTTTTATCTGTTATTTTTATTATTGTGTATATTTTCAGTTTTTGTGTTTTTATTTGTTGTACAGTGTCCTTGGGTGCTTTGAAAGGCGCTATTTTTAAATAAAATGTATTATTATTATTATTATTATATTTGCGTTGAGCTGTGGATTCAAACTATCTCGATCCTCATTCCCTCCAAAGATAATTTCATACATTTCTACTTGTGTATGTATATTTTCTATTCATTTATGTAATTTTTAGTTTATTTATCTTTCTGTTGTGATGCTCTGGACTTTTCTAAACCTCCACAAGTTCAGCCTCAATTTTCAACCCAGTTTTCATATGCTCGCAGCTTAACAGGACCAACCTTCACCTCTCCCCTGTCCGCTCTCCTCTTCTCACAGTTGCCAAATCTCTTGCAAGCACAGGCCCAAAACAGCTGTTTCTTCTTCTCTGTTCATTCGCTTCCTCTTCTCAGTCTCTTATTTTGCTGCTTGACTTTGCATGGCAAATATGAAACTCAGACAGTCCCATCAAGTCCATCCACACAATCATGTCACTGGTACACTTCCCAGCTCGTGATCAAAGCGCATGTTTCCCAAGATGGTATTTATTCATGCTTCTGGACCTTTCAGAGTTTTAGGTCATTGTTGCTCTCTGGTTTTTCTTCTTCAAGTCGACTCTGTTGCTCTGAAGCTGCCTTTTGTCTTCAGGAAGAGATCGACGGTCCTTTAAGCTTCTCCTCAGGATAAGGACAGGATGACAGGTGAAGCTGTGAAATTTCAGCCAAAACCTGGCCTGTTAGTCGTCCCAATTATGTTACTCTATCATTTTGCTGCTGTACTCATCCACAAGGTTGAGCCAAGTCCATGGGCACCTGTATTAATGCACTAATAAACTTATTTAATATCATTTTCATCACTAATTATTAACACATTCATTCTCTGATCCCTCTGTTTTCATTTTGAAACGTCTCTATTTCTCACTCATTGCACACACAGCCACTCTCCTTCAAACTACTTACAGACATTTTCACTTCCTGTCACACACACACACACACACACACGGCGGTTTTCACACACACACACACACACACTTCATTTCACTGCATTTCTGAGTTTCTTCAGCCTAATCAAACTCTTGTTGCATGTTCGCACACTATATACTGTACCCTCTGTAATTCTACTCACTTTTAATATAAAAAGAATGCACGCTCAGCCACGCACACAAACTGAACAGCTTCATACAGTTATATACTCAGCACTTGACACTTGCAGCAATACACAATAAACAGACAACCCAGGTACATACATACACAAACACTGGTATCCCTATGGGGGTTTTCTGGCATCCAACGTTCAGTCCAACCCTTGTGCCCCCGTCGTTAATTTAAGAGGGGTTTACTTTAACTAGAAAAACACCTACGAGCCTCACTGGGGACTAGAACCACCAGTTTCAATCAGTGCCCGTTTAGCCACAAATACCTTTAAGAGCATCTCTGGGGTCTGAAACCACCAGCTTTAATCAAGTCCCACCCTGTCATCCAAACTGTCCCCCCGAAGTCTAACTTCTGCTGTCCAATCAGCGCGAACAACCATCCCTGACAGAGAAAGTGATCTGCTAACGTCATCAATTTGCTATAAGGGCTCAAGTCCCCCGAGTTCCAAACTCTAGTAGCCAAACAATAGACCACTGGTAATTAACGGGGGACAAATCCCGAGGCTACCTACCTGGCTACCGGTCCAACCGGGCCCACTCCAGCGTCCAGGAATGGGTGGCTTGCCAAAGCTGACCTTTGTGCTCTTAAGAGTCCAACTCTCGTACCGAATCAAATTAACAACTTTAAGACTGTCCAACGGTCGACGTCCAGCGCCTGCTGGCCTATTGTAAAAATTATTATACTTCCACGGCAACACGTGGAGACAACTTTGCAGACACTTAAAATAACTTTGCAGCAGACTTAAACATCAACCTGCAGTTCTCAGGAAAAATCTCTTGTTCTAATGTTTCCACACTACAGAGCCAATTTAACAGTGACGATCATCAACTCAGCGAACAGATGATTTAGAATTCATCCAATATGCACACTTTGATTTAACAGGCTGTGCTTACCTTTGTATTGTCGAGCCGGCTCTCTGTTCGCTTCATTTTATGATTTCACATGAAGCCGAATTTGTCCTCTCAGCCGTAAAAGAATCCGGTTTCGGCACCAAGTATTAAATCTGGTTCTTGTCATTCTTTTACTGAATAGAGAGAACACAACTCAGTTGGTCAAAATATTTATAATTATTTATTCAATCATATTCTGGAAGAGAGAGACATGCAAAGCCCAAAGCCAGTTGCAAATCTCTAGCATTAGAAACCAAAAATGTGTCTCATATAGGTGTTATTTTGGTCCTTTACATGTCACACATAGTTTCGATAAAAACAACTTGTTCTGGCCTGAGTTGGTGTGTGTGTGTGTGTGTTGCTTAGTTCTGCTTTTTCTCCCTGTACTGGTTTCCTGTATTTTATTAATATGCCTCTGCATCTCTGCACTAAACTTCCTGTTCCTCAGTCTGGCTGAGCACTTGGTTTGTGAGTCAAAGCTGGCCTTCTTTTATACTGGCCTTTATTATTAAAATACATAAAACAATATAATCAGAAAATAAGCACTGAGAACATATATTTATTCTTTAACGGTATTTTTGAAAACACAGCTGGTTCTATGCGTTTGGGCCTTTCGTCCACACGTAAACGGCGTTTCAAATCACCGAAAACTGAGGACGTGTGGACGAGGAATACAGAGTTCGTCAAGCAACATCAAAGGTACGTGCCTTTTTTAAAGTTTTTAAGTTTTTACTGTGCGCCATGTTATCGTTTACATGAGATGAATTGCAGAATAGCAGATAGAGACAAAATACTGTTACTGTTAATCTTAATATCTTCAGTTTTTGCATGCTTACATATAGACTACACATGGAGTTACTGTCCCTCCATTTACAGAGGCAGAGGCGTCATGGTGTAATTATTTCACTTGTAGTTGTTTTCTCCTGTGTAATAATATTCAACATTCCTATCAATACCTTTTTTTCCAAATGTGTCTCTGTGCAAAATAGGTTCAAAATCATAATATATAACTGTGGGATCCTGTTTGTCCGTGATTTGGAGAGCCCACCGCGTGCTCCCAACAGGGAAAACTAATTCTGCAGGGAGACATTTGTATTTGGGAGCAGCGTCAAAAAACCTGTCTATTATGCTAACAGTGTCCAAGAGTTCTTTGTTTTTTTTACCCCCCACACACACACACACACTCACACACACACACACACACACACACACACACACACACAGGCTGACATCTGGGGCCAGAGCTAGGACTGTTGTGGGCCAGCAGTGGACCACCTCTGGCAAACATAATCTGAGCCACCTGAGGGCCGTCATTCTTTGCGGTATGTGGGCCAGATTATGTGTAGATGTGTAAGCACATTGTGTGGGCCAGATCTGGGCCATACCAGTTTTGCTATGTGGGTCAAACAGCTGGCCTTACCTTCCCAAACGGACCAAACTTCATGAGTGAAGGGACAGAGGTCTTACAAGAGTCGAAGATTCCCACTTGATCGTCATCGGTCAACTTTGGCAAAAAATGAATGGGACTGATGTTGAAATTTGGCTCGAAGGATCAAACTGTTAGAAACATTCTCTTATAAAGTGAAACACACAGAGTAGTGAGCGCCAACACATTTATTTTACTTGCAAGGAAGCAAAAGACACTTTGAATGTCTATCCAATTGCCTGGGAAATCCCATGAATTTCATTTATACAGTTCTTTTAATGTTTCCCTTGGAACAGATATGTGTGTGTGACACTTTTACAGATACACACTCAGTTACATGGCGTACTAGTACATGAATTGAACTGTACTGTGGATAAGAGATAGCAGAGGAGCCACAACAAGCCCTGAAAAGAGGACAGATTGAGAGAGAGATTCAATCTTTCAGCTTATCAAAAAGTGTGTCGTATAGCTTTAATAATTTTCCTATCAATGTGAGAAGGAGAAATCTGGCTAAAGGCAGAAAAGTCACAGCTGAGCAGCTCCTGTCACAAAGGTGCTCACCGACCTGAGTCTCACATATGTAAAATGTTTTTTAGTGACTGCTCGGGGCTCTCCCTCCCTCACTGAGCTCCATTCCCTAATTACTATTCCAGGAACTTGCCAGCTCTGCTATATCACAAAAACACATTCACTGCTTGATTGATTGAACCATTAGACTCTGAAATGCGTTCTTTTCATACCGTTGTAAGCTTTATTTGTGTTCTATGATTTAAAAAAAAAAGTATACTAGAGGCATAAATGCTAATTCTGTAAAAACGTTTTTGTGCATTAAATAAAATGGGAAGCGGAGTATCACGCATCAATATTCAAGGCACTCGTCTATCACCAGGTAGTTTTCCGTTGCTCATGCTTTGATCTAAGTACCCCTTGAATGTCGACTGTCGACGCTTTGATAAGATATAGCATGGTTCATGTGCAACTATTGAAAATAGATATGTATAATATCCAGACTATGGATAAGAAACAAACAGACAAAAATGACTAAACGAGCTTGTTATTCGATCCAACAAAGGTTTGAAAAGGCTGATATTATTTAATTTTTTTTTGTATCTAAAACGAATGGGAAAAGTAATGAATTACATAGCTATCAATTTGAGTAACCCCAGTAAACAACAAATTAGATCTTATACCTGAGATAGATTTTTCATTGCAAAAAAGTGGGAGAGAACTAAAGTTTTCATTTATGATAAGATTCTTTATTTGCAGGCTTTTTATGAACAGTGTTGGGGAGTAACGGAATACATGTACCGCCGTTACGTATTTAAAATACAAAATATGAGTAACTGTATTCCGTTACAGTTACCGTTTAAAAAGGTGGTATTTAGAATACAGTTACTTTGTTGAAATAAATGGATTACACGGCGGTACTTCCCTGTTTCATATTGTGGCGGGTCAGGACTGTTTGGGTTTTGTTTGACAGCTACGTTCTGTTGTTCCAGGCAGCGTTACGGTTGCCATGGTTACAGGGTGATGCTCTCTCTCTGTGTTTCCTGGGTGAGAGAGGCCTTTTTGTTGTTGTTGTGCTAAGCTAACAGGCAGAATGCTACAGGTATAGCTCTAAAGAATGTAGCATCATGGGCAGTGTAGTCCGTACTGCAGGGAGAATGGACTGCCATACCCGATATGTGTCTGTGAGCGAGGGAGGGAGAAAAAGGAAAAGTACGAGCTGTCATCGAGCAGAAACGGGAGCTGGAAGCATGTAAATATAATAATAACCACTGCAGCCAAGAAGAGAGCCTGACGAGCCCAGTTGTAAGTAAGCTATTAAGACTCGACTGTACACCGTGTTCGTGTTTTCCTCCGAAACAATAAGTTCTGTTGGAGCAGCCTTTCAACGCCTCTCTCTGTCTCTGCTAGCAAAGTTGACCCAGACAACAAAGTAAAGCTAGTTTTCAGCTACGAGCCGACACAGAACCCACCGTATTAGCCAGAGGTCCCTTTACTACGGTTCGGAGCCGCGGACCTTCAGTAACAGTAATAAATCACAGCAATAGTACATTCATGTAGTTGTAAACAGCATGATAATATATTAAGTAATCCAAAGTATTCAGAATACGTTACTCTCATTGAGTAACGTAACGGAATACGTTACAGAATACATTTTGGGGCATGTAATCTGTAATCTGTAATGTAATACATTTTAAAAGTAACCTTCCCAACACTGTTTATGAATGAGTACAGTGATCAACTATATAAAATTTTCTACAGTTTTTGTGTGAGAACACAAAGGTATTTTATTCCTGAGGTGTTCTAAGATGGCTTAGATCAGCGGTCCCCAACCCCCGGGCCTCGGACCGGTACCGGTCCGTGAGTCGTTTGGTACCGGGCCGCGAGAGTTGAGGCTCAGGTGTGAAATGTCTGGTTTTCAGGGTTTTTATCGGTTTTCAACGTTATTTTGTTATCGTTTTGATCGTTTACTCGGTTTTCCTGGGTCTTTTCACGTGTGTTATGAATAAATCTTCTTTTTTTCGGTACCGGTACTAGTTTTATTTTGTTGTGTTTATCCGCGACACCTTAAAGGCCGGTCTGTGAAAATATTGTCAGGCATAAACCGGTCCGTGGCACAAAAAAGGTTGGAGACCGCTGGCTTAGAATACCTCAGGACACTCCAATAAGAAATGGAGGATGTCATAAGGAAGATAGATCTCATAAGAAATGTTTTGTGCAATCACAACCCAGATCCGGAAAATAAATGTATGACTATTGTTAGTCATGAGCGTTTCTGCTTATCGCACACCTCTTGCCATTATCCAAACAGCTATGAATAAGTACCCAGTATTTATTTCACAATACTGCAGAACAACATCAAACACCTGAGTTTCTCAGTATCAGTTTTCTGAAGACAATTTTAATTATTGACCACAGAAGGCAATACCATTCCTATTCTGGCAAGTAGAACTGATAACCTAAGCAAATTTAAACGTTTGAGGAAGTGAAATCAAGGAGCAACGATCTGAATGTGTGACTGGTTAGGGCTGATGAGAAGAGAAGAAAACGAAGAAAAAAGGGGAAATAGAGCACAGGGAGACAATTAGTTATTGTGTGGAAATTATTACTACTGATTTTTTTCCTAATTTATCTTATATGACGAGGACATAGATTTGTGAGCTGAATGACAAATATTAAATTTTAAATTTGTGTTAATGTAATTAACCCAACACTTCAGAGCAATCAAAGTTTGCCTTGTTATATCAAATATTGTGTACTTTGTTTAACAAGTGTGACTCTTGTTGAATGAACTAACTGCATGGTCACAACATCATGGCCCTCGAGGCAGACGTATTTGCTTGCTCTGCTATCATTTTGATTGGCAGGCCTCAGTCCACCAGGATCAGCAACAGGACTTCAGGCAGCATTATCAAAAACACTGACGTCCCACAGGGTTGCATCCTCAGCCCAATCCTTTACACCCCGTTCACCTACAACTGTGTCGCCTCCAACAAAGAGAACACCATACTGAAGTTCACGGATGACACTGCAGTGATTGGTCACATCACTGGAGGGGACAAAGCGGCTTATAGGAGAGAGGTAGCCGGTCTGGTGTCATGGTGTGAGGACAACAACCTCACCCTCAACACTGATAAGGAGATGATAGTGGACATGAGGAAGAAAAAGAGGCCTCGCCAGCAGCTGTTTATCCAGGGGCTTGAAGTGGAGAGGGTGAGCAGCTTTAGATACCTGGGCATCTAGATCAGTGAGGACCTCACCTGGACACTGAACACCACACAGCTGGTCAAGAAGGCTCAGCAGCTGCTGTATTTCCTGAGGAGGCTGTGGAAATTTGGTATGTCGGTCAAGATCCTCAGCAGCTTCTACAGCTGCATTGTGGAGAGCACACTGACCAGCTGCATCACTGCATGGTACGGCAACACTACTGCTATGGACCGCAAACGTCTGCAGAGAGTGATAACACCTGTGGAGAAGATCATCAGGACTCCGCTGCCCTCTCTGCAGAGCATCTACCATCACAGACTCTGCAGGAGAGCTGCCTCCATCCTCAAAGACCCCACACACTTCCAACACCGACTGGTTACACTTCTGCCCTCGGGGCGGAGGTTCAGAAGTGTGAAATCCAGAACATCTTGACTCAACAACTCCTCACTGCCATCAGACTCCTGAACAGCTGACCTATTCTAACAGTAATAATTTTTGCATATCGGGTCATTTTACATATTAAGCTCATAGCTCTTTTGCATACATACATCTACCTCACTCTGAAATTTTGCCTTCATTTAATTATACTATTTGTATTTTATCTGTTCTATTTGTACATATTAGCCGGGCTCTTGTTGTCTATTTTAGTGTGTGCATGTGTTTTTTTTCTTTTTTTACTTTGTAGTAGAGATGGCTTGATACCACTTTTTTATGTCCGATACCGATATCATAAATTTGGATATCTGCTGATACCGATATGAATCCGATATAGAGTTTTTTAATCAATAAAACTGTTTTTAATATCTTGCTGCATTTTGTATAAGTTAAAAAAAAACACTAAAGCTATTCTGTTATACCTGTATGCAAAAATATTTCATAGTTCAGCAAAACTGATCAGTCTAATAAACGTAAACCTGCTCCATCCTCCCTATTCTGGTATTTTAAAGAGTAAGCAACCTAACTAATAGGGCTGCAAACTCCAAGCAAAAAATAAATAAAAAAAAGGAACCCCCCACCCTCCACCTCATGATGCTTAATCGATGTAATCAACTTTAATTTGATACAGTGTGAAAAATATGTACATAAATAAATTATTTTTCAAGAATAATTAAATAGATTCAACATCTTTCTTCAACAGAACTGCACAGCCTTCCCAAAGGAAAAAGTAGTATAGCTTACTAGGGTATATTAGACTTAACAGTTACTATACAGTAATGTATATATTTTACATCAGATTAAAACTTTGGGTGTAAGATTCAGATAATTATTTATTAAAAGCTCGACATTTTAAATGAGAATAAGAAAGAAAAGTATGTCTTTGTGCCCCTTTTCCCTGTTCATGCCCTATCGGCCCCCCTGGCTAAACTTTGCTAGCTCCGCCCCTGCACAGCTACGTCAGCTGTAGAAAAAGATCCTGGTGTAGAAATAATATTAAATAAATTCTAACAACAGCTTATCAAGCTTAAACGTGCTGCTGTTGTTCAGCCGCTGGTTTCCTCTTTCTGGTGCAAAGTGAGACAAAAACAAAGAAGAGAGACGATCAGCTGATCATTGATCAGTTTCATGATTGAAGTAGCAACAGGAGAGAGAGAGAGAGAGAGAGAGGCAGTCGCTCCATATATCGGTTGTTAAGCTTAACGTGGGAATGCTTTACAAACATTCAGAGATGAACTTACACACTTGCTTTACTTCTCTCTGGGAAAACTTCCTCGGAGATGAAATGCTGGTTACACGCAGCCGCTCTATCACGTGACCACACTGCTGCGACGTGCTACGGTTATGAACCGAGTTACGCCGTGTCGCAAGTTTTGTGAGGTGCTTTTTTGATATTTAATGGATTGGATTACATTTTTTATTTCTCTCCGATTTCCGATCCAGTAATTTAGGTCAGTATCGGACTGATAGCGATAGTAATATCGGATCGGTCTATCTCTAGACACATCTGCTTCTAAACTGAGCGCCTGATGACTTTGAACTTTTCTTGTCTATCTTGGTTTTAATTTTGCAGTCCAGTATGAACACTTATCCCCCAACCCGAGGATCACCACAACATGATCTAACAGACCTACACCTTAGTTCACAGATTTGCTTTGTCTAAGGTTTATTTCTGGGATTTTGCACAACCCAGGATTCAAATCATAAATACATGATGAAATGTGCTCTATCTGGAAGCAGCAGGTCCCCTTTCGACGGCTTGTGTGAGACATTAAATCATCAAACTGTAAATGTTAAATTGTTATTGATTCCTTTACCCCGAGTCCTAAAGTGTATATTTATTTTCTTACTATTCTTATATATATTGTTTGTTTACTTGCGCTGCTGTAACTGGAGTCCTTGTCGTCTATAAACTGGACTGTCTGTAGCGGAGATGTTTTTTCAGAATGAGATATGTACCCCCACGTTACAAATCCATTTCTTGTCAAAGACCATGTTCATAAATAACGGAGCATGTCTTCAATTGCAGAATGCAAACACAAATTTTAATTAAAATTTACTTATGCTAAATATTGGCTGCGCTCTAACCCAAATGTGGCTGAGAATAAATGTGCAAACTGGAGCTACACTACAGGATCAGACTGTGGCTCCACAGACAATGCTTCTTTAATCAGTAAGAGTTTATTTTTTCACCTTATATTAACAGCATGAAATAAAGAGCATATAGACATGGCTGGAACAGTTGCATAACTGGCACTGAATATCAACATGTGACTCTGGGGGCGCTATGGAGCCGCGGACCAAGATGGCAGCATAACGTGGTTGCTCCGTGTAACCTGCATTAAAAACCCAGAACAACCCAAAACTGGAAACTTAACTGCTATTGGAAAATGTCAAAAACGACTAATCTCAAGGACTGTGATATTTTCACCCGAAAACGCGGTTCCCAAAAACCAGTTAAAACCGATATTTTGGCAACACCTGAAAACAGCGAGGGAGCTGCTAGCGCTAGTAGCATGGGTGACCTTAGCACGGTGTTAGCTGAACTTCGGTCGTTGCGCTCCGAGTTTAGTGTATTCGGAACTAAACTGGACAGCATAGATAACCGTATGGGCGAAATGACGAAGTCAGTTGCTGCATTGGAGACAAACATGACGGAGGTAAAGCAAAATGTTGCTGCAAATGCTACACGACTGGAGGAAGCTGAAAATAGAATAATGTCGGCAGAGGAGCTCCTGGGAAAGAGCGTGGCCGATCTTAGCAATGCCATGAAGCGGATATCCTACCTGGAGGCAAAAACCGACGACCTGGAGAACCGGGGCCGAAGGAAGAACCTGCGGCTGTTTGGCCTCCGGGAGGGTGCCGAGGGTCAGCGGCCACTGCTGGAGTTTATAAGGGAGATGTTACCGCGCTGGCTTGAGACCGACAGATCGTTCGTTATTGAGAGGGCTCACCGCACCCTAGCACCTCCAAAGCCAAACCAACACAGAGCTGTCCTTATCCGATTCCTGAACTTCCAAGATCGGGAGTTTGTTTTCCGCTCCACAAAACACAGTAACATCGAGCACGACGGAAACAAACTCTTTTTTGCCCAAGATTTCTCAGCTGAGACCATCCGGCAGCGAACAGAGTTCAACGCGATCAGAAAAGTGTTTGCCGACGAAGGGGTGTTCCGCGGTTTTCAATATAATCCATGCAAGATGAGGATCCTCCACGATGGGAAGATACGCCTGTTTTCATCTCCAAAGGAGGCCAAGGATTTCCACCGTAGACACACTGGACAGGACTAACTGTAGCGGTGAGCGTTTCACTCCCTGAACTGCAGAATCAGCTGCTCATAACTAATAGACGAGCTGTAAAAATCTGTATTTTCGCTCAGTTATAATATTTGGCTTTTTGCTACTCATTGACCTGCCATGTTATTGGACACAGGAAGTTTTTTTTTCTTTTTTAGAGCTTGAAAATTTTCCATTACGTTTTAATAACGCCACTACAAACGTAATTTTTTGTTTGTTTGTTTTTCCTTTTTCTCTCTTTCTCCCTCTTGAACACAACAATGTTACCTACTTTGGTTAGACTTTTATCCTTTCAAGTGGGATTCTGTAAGTTACAAAAAGGACACTGCCATGGAATTACTCTAATTTAGTGGCTAGTATGGGTTTGTTATGTTTATGTTATGTTTGAATATGGTGTATGCATGGTTGACGGACACCACTGTTGCTTTAGTTGGGTTGGGTTCTTATAGTTCAGCTATTCTCCTTTGTAGTGGAATAGCACAGCCCCTAGTTTACTACTCTGAGTAAGGGAAGGGGGGGAGGGGGGCTTTAAGTGTTATGGGTCAATGCCAGGGTTTTTTCTCTCTATTTATTTCTCTATTTTATTTTATTCTAAGTTTACTTGTCACTTTTGTTTACTCGACATCAGCATCACGTGCTATCTTAATATTACAGAATGAAAACTCCAAGTATGGACCAACTAAACACCCGCAATATCTCTGACATAAAAGTCACTAGTTGGAATGTCCGGGGTCTCAGGAAACTAATTAAACTGAAACAGGTTATAAGCAGGATCAAGCAATTGAAATCAAAAATAGTTTTTCTTCAAGAAACACATCTGACAGACTGTGAACTAAAGTCTGTGAGGAACAGATGGTCTGGCCAGGTGATCCACGCATCATACAATAACTATGCAAGAGGTGTAATTATTTTGATTCATAGAAGCATACCATTCCAAATGACGAAAATAATAAAAGACCCTGCTGGTAGGTACGTAATCACTCAGGGTACCATCCTTTCTGTTACTTTAAACTTGGTGAGTCTTTATGGCCCAAATGAAAATAAGCCCAAATTTTTTGAAGATCTGTTTCTTACTGTATCTGCTTTGCAAGGACTGTATATAATTGGAGGAGACTTTAACTGTACTCTCAATCCGAGTATGGACCGCTCAACAGGTTCAGATACATATAAAGCACAAACTAGACAACTAATAAATCAATTTATATCAGATATCAACTTGGTAGAAATGTGGAGAGAACAAAATCCTGATAAAATAGAATTCTCCTGTCATTCAAGTATACATAAATCCCGCTCACGTATAGATTACTTCCTTGTCTCAAGAGAACTTTTATCAAGGATCAAACAGTGTCAGTATGATAGCATAGTGATCAGTGATCATGCAGCTATCTCACTGAGTATCCATCTAGGAAAGTTTATCCATAACCCCCCTCACTGGCGGTTTCAAACAAAATGGCTGCAGAATCCTGAATTTGTTAAATTTATAGAGGAGAAAATAGAAAATTATTTTGAGTTAAATACAGATCAAACTTGTGCCTCAGTGAGATGGGAAGGATTCAAAGCATACATTAGAGGTGAAATTCTTAGCTTTACGAGTACAAGGAATAAACAGCAAAGAAAGCGAATGGAAACCCTGGATAAACAGATTAAATCTTTGGAATTAGACTTAAACGTTAGCGACGACTCAACAAAACAAAGTGAGTTGCTACGTCTGAGAACTGAATACAATAAATTATCATCTGATGCAGCAGCAAAAAGTCTAATGTGGCTGAAGCAATCTTATTATGACCAAGGAGAGAAAGCAGGTAGGCTTTTGGCATGGAGAATTAAGAAAATGCAGAGTGAAAGAGCAATTAATAGTATAAAGACCTCTTCAGGGAATGTAACAGTAGATCCATTGGAAATTAATGACAGCTTTAGAGAATTTTATGAAAAATTGTATAAATCAGAATGTGCTCAAACCTCAGAAGAACAGGACATATTCTTAGATCAACTTCAGTTTCAGACGCTAACAGAAAACACAAAGCAGGAATTAGACAGACGTCTAACTACTGAAGAGATATCACAGGCTATCAAAAGCATTAACAGTGGTAAAGCACCTGGGCCAGATGGCTTTCCGATTGAATTTTATAGAACTTTCCAAGACAAATTATTAATTCCACTTTTTAACATGTATGAAGAAGCGTACCAAAATGAAGCTCTCCCACCCACTCTGAGACAGGCAATGATTACTTTGATACTGAAACCTGGCAAACCCCCTGCAGAGCATTCATCATTTAGACCAATAAGTCTGATGGGGGTTGACACTAAAATACTTTGTAAAGTTTTAGCAAGGAGATTAGACCCCTATATATCACATTTAGTTCATAATGATCAAAATGGCTTTGTGCCAAAACGTCAAGGGTTTCACAATATAAGAACAGTTCTAAATATAATTCATGAGAAATCTGATGCTAAAGATACAGCATTATTATCACTTGACGCTCGTCAAGCTTTTGACAGGATAGAGTGGTCATATTTATTTACTGTTCTCTCAAGATATGGATTTGGAAACAATTTTCTCAAATGGGTTAAACTTTTGTATACAAATCCCAAAGCTAGTGTTTTAACAAATAACATAGTTTCTAACCCTATCACATTGGAGCGTTCCACTCGCCAGGGGTGTCCATTATCTCCAATGCTATTTATCTTAGCTATAGAACCCCTGGCGATGACAATTAGAATGAGAACTGACATATTTGGTGTCCAGTTAGGAGATCAGGAGCATAGATTGGCTCTGTATGCTGATGACCTGATAGTGTTTCTGACTAGGCTGTCCATTAGTATACCAAAATTAATGCAACAAATGGAGTTATTCGGACAATTCTCTGGCTATAATATAAATGATTCAAAATCCTCAGTCCTATTTCTGAACAAGGATGAAAGGCTAAATCCTATTATACAAACCCCGTTTATTAATGCAAAAGAAGGATTTGTGTATCTTGGAGTTAAAATCACCCCAGACATTGATACCATTGTAGCAACAAATTATGATCCTCTGATTAGTGAAGTGGAGGAATCACTAAATAAATGGATGACAATGCCCATATCAGTAATTGGCCGTATAAACATGATTAAAATGAATATATTGCCCAAATTTTTATATCTCTTCCAGTCACTTCCTCTGCCTCTTCCAAAAGAATTCTTTGATAAACTAAATGGTATCTTTAATAGATTTATTTGGAATAATAAAAAACCTAGACTAAGACTTCGCTTGTTGTACCTACCATATGAAAGAGGGGGGTTACAACTCCCTAATCTTAGACTGTATTACTGGTCTGCACAACTGCGCTCAGCCATGTTCTACTTTTCCACTGAGACACCCCCGGCCTGGTTACAAATTGAACAAACATCAGTAACAAATCTGCAGTTAAATCTGTATTTATATTCTGCAAGCCTGAGCAATTTAAAAAAAATGACAAATAACCCTTTTTTAAAAAACACAATAGATGTTTGGTATAGGGCCCATCAGTATATGGGTGATAAGTCCTCTATCTCTCGTTTTTCACCTATTTGGGGCAACACATGTTTTAAAGCAGGAAGAGCTGATGGGGGTTTCAAAATCTGGGCAGATAAAGGTGTACAGAAGGTGGCAGATCTTTATAAGGATGGCAACCTTCTTACATTTGATCAGCTATGCCAAATATACAGCATCTCCAAAAGACATTTTTTAAAATATCTACAAGTTAAACATTTCATTATGTCAAAATATAAACAGATTGTATCTGAGCCACCATTATCACACTTGGAGAATGTCATACTTCAAAAGCCAGTGGGCAGAGGTCATATCTCTTCAGTTTATACAGCTCTGTTAACGCATGATAGGGAATCTGCCACTGACAAGTTGGACGCATGGAGGGCTGACATCCAAGAGGAGATACAAGAGGTGGACTGGGAAACTGCATGTTTAAAAGCCCAAAGACAATCAATTAATACAAGGATGAAACTCCTCCAATATAAGTGGTTGATGAGAACTTATATAACCCCAGTCAAACTGAATCGCTGGTCGCCTGTCATCCCAGATAGCTGCAGTAAATGTTTAGACGAGAAGGGCACTCTGCTCCACTGTGTATGGAGCTGTCCAAAATTACAGCGGTACTGGAAATTAATCACGCAAACTTTATCTAAGATTGTTGGAGTAAATATACCTGCTGAAGCAAAAATGTGTGTGTTGGGTATATATCCAAAGAACTGTGACTTTAGCACCAGACAGTTAAAATTAATTGACTTTGGCCTCCTGCAAGCTAGGCGCTTAATATCTTTGTATTGGAAGAAAGTGGATGTACCCTCAAGTCATATGTGGGTAAAGGAGATGGCGTCATGTATTGTATTGGAACGACTTACTTATATTGTCAGAGGAAAGGGAGTAGATTTTGAAGAAATATGGTTACCTTTAACTGAGTTTCTGAGACATTATGAAGGGAATTAATTTAGAAAGTGATACTTGGTGCTGAGTTTTGGGTTTCTTTGTGTGTGTGTGTGTTTTTTTTGTTTTTTGTTTTTTTTTGTTTTTGTTTTTTTCGTTCGCATCTTGCTTTGTTTGTTTTACCCATGCTGTGCATCGGTTTTGTTTTATTTTATTATTTATTTATTTTTATTGTTGTTGTTTCTTTTAATTTATATTTGTTTATTTTGGGGACTATGTTCTTTAATATAAATCTCATGTTAATTGTACTATTATTCTTTGCTTGTTCTGTAATATAAAATTCAATAAACATAATGTTTAAAAAAAAAAAAAAAAAAAAAAAAAAAAAACATAAAAAAAAAAAAAAAAAAAACCATGTGACTCTGGGCCAGTGACCTTTAATTGCTTAGCCAGTTTACACAGTCTCTTCAAGGTAATTTTCAAGGTAACTTTATTTCCAGGGTCCAGGACATTTCACCAAAGTATTGCGCCCCCCCCCCCCCCCCCCCCCCCCCACACACACACACACACACACACACACACAGCTGTAGTAGTCACTGCAGCCCCTTAAATAATATCTCTGCCATTACAATATACAATGTAAGAAATCAAACACAAAGCTGTAGTGAACGGTACAGCAGCGAAATGTCAACGACCCTGGTGAAGACACAAGAAACTAACAATATCAATGCTAGCTTGCCAGTCAGTTTCTCTGAAACACAGACCAGATCCAGTGTCAAAGATCTTGTAAAAATACATTTGGTGAGGAAAGGGCACACATGTTATCATGTGGTTACTACAGGCAGGGAATTAACCCTCTGAGTTAAAGCTGAAAGTCTGCACTTCAATCACTATTTGATTGTTTCATTAAAATCCTCAGTGGTGCTGTAATTATTAAATTTACTAAAAGAAAAAATGCTAACTTTCACAGTCTTGAGAGTGTGTGAGGGATGTTCCTTGAGAAAATGGGGTCCTCTGCCCTCTTCCTTTGTGTATGGCTCTGGTCAAACTTTTAAATAGTGTTTATGAAGCAGCTCCAAATTCACAGCTTTTTCCTATATAATTCCATCAATATATGATTATCATTGGAGATAACTGGGCCACTTACACCTGTCTTTCAATGTTTTAATATCTTTTCATTTGAATCTGGCTTATCAGGACATTCAAGTAGAATATGATATCAACCTACCACCAATATACACAGATTCTGTAAAAGTTACCACACTAAATGTCCAGTTGTGAAATATGATGACTTTACTTATCAGCTTTCTTTCAATGAGTCGATCAGTTGAACTGGATAACCTAAACTTAAACAAAGGAGAACACTTACATCATCATTGAAGTATTTTTTGAGCCTTGTTAGCCCTCCTATGCCACTCTTGAATTTGTACAGCTCCATGAACCTCTCCATATTGGTCAAGCACAGCAAAGAGGAACCCTTTCAGGTCAACAGATGTAAGACGGGCAAAGTCTGCTTCAACCTGAGCAATAGAAGAAGAGGAGTGGTGAGTATAGGCAGAATAAAAAAAAATGCTTTCAGACCCAAATTTAAGCAAACCGTCATCTGAGGCCATTAGAGAAAACACAAACACACAAAAGTAAACAAACAAAAAGATGCACTTTACCTGCCGTTCAACGAACAAGGAGGTTCAGAGAACAATAAGCTCTGTCTTGAAATCTTGTAAAGTAGAATGAGTGTGAAAATGACTTATGTGATGTAAAACTTTAGTAAATCTGCGATGTAAAAGAACACTGATTAAAAGGACAAGTAACAATTTCCTTATTCCTCAGATATTTACCTTGATGAGCAACATATTGCTTTAGTCCAACTGCCTCATTAAAGTTACACAACAGGCTTTTTACATTAAAGCCAGCAAGTCCATTACATACTCCTTCTGTGACCCCATGATCTCATAAATTAACCTGTAAGGCTTTTTTAGATCTGAAGTACTGTGCAAATTCTGTGTATGTGCAGGGTAGTGGACAGCAATTTACTCACCTGTCCATTACACATACATTTTCTTCAGAACAACAGAATACAAAGAGAGTCAAACTCAAGACAGTGAGATTAGAAAGAAAAAGGAACAAACAAATATATATATGTATAAAAATATAAATACATATAGAATAATAATTGGAAAAATAAGATAAAGTAAAAGAAAAGAAAAGAAAAAGAAAAGAAAAAAAAAGGAAACATGCCTGTGGTGTCAAACATTTCCATTGTTCATTTCACATTCTTTTTTTTTTTGTATGCCCATCTTCATTCAGTTCAGTCTTTTTCCCTTTTTCTTCCGTTGTACGTCAACCATTTTCCCCAGTCCTTCAAAAAGCGTTCTTCCTTTAATTTCAGTTTATATGTAAGGTTCTCCATCTCCATAATGTCCTCCACAATTGCTATCCACTGCTGCTTTCCTGGTGTTTCTGTCTGTTAGGTTTTGTAATGTTGATTGTCATTTATGCTTAGAAATATTTAACCACATATGCTTAGAGGTGTATAATTAATTGTGTAGTTATAGGATGTGTGATCCTTAATAGTCTGCAAAGGCTTTGTGCACATTCCAGAGTGTTCTGGCATCCACACCCACACTCTGGGAGGATGGGAAGAGGTCGTACCTTCTCTTATTGTTTTATGGTAGGATAAACGTGGCTATATCTGTTTTAGGCTAAGTGCCTTTTGTTTAGATGAACTACTGGACTTCCAGACCAGCAGGTTTAGGGAAGTCATTTATGGGGTCACACTCTGACCCCACACACACACACACACACACACACACACACACACACACACACACCGCACAGGCAAGGTACTCTTTGTTTGTATATAGGCGTCGTATGTTAATGAACCTATGCATATTCATGTAACCTCAATAAAAGAGCAGTGTTACGGGGGAGCGGACGAGAGCAACTGGGGTCAAGCGAAGGAACGGCGTTTGTCCGGTTCTCTCCCGTGCACGAGAAACATGAAGAACTTTGCCTACTTCGTGTCTTGCTTTGCTGTGTAATTATATTGTCTTCAACGTTCCAGCGAATAGGTTCAAGCTACAAACCTATCATTAATTGGTCCTTCGAGAGCCGGAGCCCTGGAGTCGACAATCACCGAGGGGAGAAGAGACACGCTGAAAGACTGACGTCAGCCAGGAAGTTCCTGTAGTAAAGTCCCGAGACGTGAGAAATTGTCATCGGGCAGGTGGATTGGCTGTCTGTCTTTTCTCCTCGATGAATGACGATCGGCGGGATTTGAGGCTACATTACACGCTAAGCAACGCCGAGTAAGTTGAGAGAGCGACTCTATAACCGCAGAACTGGGTTAGGGTCCCAGAACTGGGTTAGTGTCCCGAAAAAAGAGGTTTTGGTAAAATCGCACAAGGGCCCAAGCGTCCGGTGAGTGTCCGGTTTTGAAATCGCCCTGGGTTTGTGTCCCGAGCGTCCCTTCATTGGGTTTTGTCGCGCGACTGGGTTAGTGTCCCACAACTGGGTTAGGGTCCCGAAAGACTGGGTTAGGGTCCCGAGCGGTCCGGTGTGAGTCCGGAATAGGCCTATTTTGTGTTGTTGTTGTTGTTGTGTTTGAGTGTGTTTGTGTGAGTGGGTGCGGAGCAGAACACGTGGTCTGTGACACCGGCTGTTGTTGTTATCATGGGTTCCAAAGCAACCAAGAGTGCGTCAGAGGGTGACAGACGTTTATGCTGGACTTTGCTCCTGGCAGCGCAAAGTATTTAAATAAAAGAGAGCGACGGCTCCTTAGCTGCGCGGGTTCACGCGAGCGCGGTCGCGCGGGTTTCACGCGGACCTGAGCCGTGCGGTTAATCGCAGGCTTATAAATGGAAGAGATTCAAATGTTAGAAGTTTTCAGAAAACACACCAGCCTTGAAGAGCGTGTGGAGAAGGCCAGCCCACATCAGCAGCACTTAAGATATGCTCTGGTGAATGGCTTTCCCCCACCCCTTGCTGACACAAAATGTTTATTCTTTAGCTTGCCCTGATCGACAACAGCCTGTGCTCCAGACCATAGATTTAATTGAGGTGGATAATTGTTAAAAGAATCTGCATTAAGCTTAGGGTTGTTCAAATCAAGTACAATGACATATGAGATGAAGTGATATAGGCAAATATTTTAACTAATGACGTGCATAGAGGCACTTGACCTGTTTGGTAAAACTGTCATCTTAATATGAGCCATGGTTGAGATATAGAGCACACCTGTGAAAACTAATATGCTGAACCCTGTATGAAACAGCTAAAACTACTTGATGGAGAAGCTGAATATGAAAGTGCAAGTCTTTGCCACTGTGGGGCAAAGCACACAACCACTGTGTGAGGTTGCGTTGCGGTCTCTTCTGAGCTGATGAGCAAGCTACACATTATCAGATCGAGAGCTGGCTGAGAACTCTTCAAAGAGAGGGAAACGAAACTATGATAACTATGATAACTCGAGTATGCAGCTATCCGTGAGTGCAGTTTGTCTTTCAGATGCGCAGCAGTTTTCCTGCATCTTGACTCATGTGTGTAGAGTGTTCATAGCATCAGCATCATGTTTTTGTTTATTTGTTTTGTTGGGTTGAAAAATAATTAAATAAACTTGTGATCATATTTATGGATCACCATGGCACATGCCATGGGCCAAATGATTTATTTACGCAGATGAAAAAAGTGAGTGTGAATGTGTCTGACGTCACAGTGTTTTTGTGCGCTGTGTAAAAGTAATTGCCTCTGATTGTGAGAGCGGTGATTCTGCAGGTCACCAGCTATTGTAAAGGGGGAAAAAAAGGAGTAAAAAAGAGACAAAATTTACATTGTAGATGAAAAATAATCTTAGGAAAAAGGTTTTGTGTTGATCAGCCAAGAACAACTACAATCTCATTTTCTGTTTAAAGGACTGTTCACAAAAACAGAGAGAGAGAGATGTGTGTGTTGGTTAAGCAGTGATAATAATAATGAAAATGTTTTAGTTTGTCACTTTCAGGTGACAAGCAGACCTGAATCAATTTTCCACATGCAGCGGTCGGAAGAAAGTTATAGTTTAACATCATTAGAAACATTCAGGCCAAGTTTCTGGCTAACTTATTTACAGCACCATGTGTCTCTCAAACTCACAAGCGAGCTCTCACTCCTCCCTGAAGACAAGGAATGCAGCTCCAAAGAGCAATAACATGGCAGATAAAGAGACAGCAGCAAAGTCCTGAGCAAAGAGTCCCAGCAAGCAGCAGCAGTGTGGACAAACAGCATCAGAGAAGAAGAGCAAACCCATCATCCTGCCTGATTGGATGAATAGCACTGTGTTTCCAACAAGCTGCAACTTCACTGTGCATGTGACAAGAACTTTTGAGGAGAACTGAGGAGACTGTTGGAGTTTGACATTTGCCACCTTTGGAGAAAAATGGCAAGAAGAGACAGTGAAACACAGGACAAAGCTGAAGGAGAACTGCCTGCTATTGGACTGTTGAAGTGGGAGAGGACAACAGAGTGAGAGCAGTGGTGAGAACACAGAGGAATTTTGTTTTTAATATGGGAAATCAAAATTTGGGTTAGCAAACCTGGGGAAAAGAAAACTGACTGCTTAAGTTGGAAAATTGAGAAGGAGTCTGAAACACTGCAAAAAAAAGAAACATATGCAAAATCACACACACAAGCAGAACATGCATTAACCCTACTAACACAAACACAAGAGAGCTCATGAAGATTAGACAACATCTTAAGCATGTGAGTCTGTTTACCATCTTGTCCAAGTCACTTAGTGTGATGCAAAGATCAGTGGACTCATTAGTAGCACATTAGTTAAGAAAGGATCAAATAATAGCAGAGAAGTGTGTAGGAAAGGCAGCTTTAAGGACATGCCCTGCTGGAGATGCAGCTCCACAGACATTGATTAAACCTGCCTAATAACACAAACACACATGCAATGAAGATCAGCGTGTTGTCTCTCATCAGTGTTAAAATAGTGTCAATATAACAGACACTTGTTATCAAATGCTGAATTTATCCAATGCTGACAATTGACTCTCTAGGTTGCAGGACAACAGTTTAACTTTTGTGGGGAAAAAAAGATTCTGGTTTGACCAACCAATGATCAGATAATAAATTTAGTTGTTAATATAGTGAATTGGGAGATGCTCCCTGCTTGATTGATGCAGAACAAATAATTTACTGTATGAGGGAAATTCTATTTTTGTGATAACATTTTGAACATGAATTTCTGTTGTCCTGTCATCTTAGTGGGTTAATAGCTGATATGCAAATTAGTTGATAGTTCTTAGATTGAGGAAAGGTGACTGAATTCTAGCACAAGTGAATGGGATGTGTTGGAGTTTGTTGTGTGTTGAGTGGAGACTCTAAAACACTGAGTTTCCTGTTTTGATGTGCGAGTGAATCCTGTACTTAGATACACAACTCTGAATACGTCAGAACAAACTTCTTTTGTGAAGTGCATGACAACATGTCACATGTTTTATGATGAAGGAAAAAAGGAAAACTGAATAAAATGGGTGTGTGTGGCCTAAATGAGTGAGAAGCACAGACCTGGGGATTAAACTCATAGCTAATAACATATTAGGCTTATGTTGTGTGTTGTGCAGCTGATGGTTGGTTTGGAGTGAATCTAGCTGATGATTTTTCTTTTGTTGTGAAGTTGAGCCTGCCAATTAGTATGATGGTATGATAAACCATGCTAATGGTATGATTTACCCTCCTGAGATGAGGAGCTTGTGTCATGACTTAACAAGGCCTTTTTATTTTGTTACTTTCACAGTGCACTGAAAGTTTTGTTCGATAATCTCTGTTTGAGCAGATCTGCACGATTAGAAGCGCTGTACGATACGTCGTCGAGAAAATTGTTACAAGTGAGCTTCTCCACATTAAAATGGGCTTGGGAGAAAGTCACTTATCTGGGACAATTAGAGAGTAAGTTCCTGTCCAAAAAGGATTCAGCGAGGTAATCCGATCTAAAGTTCTCCTTTTTCTTTTTGAAATGACGTCATTTTGCTGAGAGTGGAAACTAAATGCGACGATAGGTTCCACTATCAGCAAAGAAAGAAAGAATGAATGCATGCATGAATGAATGAGTGAAAGAGAAAAAAAAACTGATTGGTAAAAGCTAACGAGACTTGACCACTACTCAAGGTTAACCTCCACCTAGACAGGACAAAGGGGTGGATGAATCTATGTGTGTTTCTTTTTACAGGAGCAGAATGATGACAGCAACATTCGAGGTTGCGTGATGGTTTAACCTTTTAGGTGCCACTTTCTGTGTCTGTGCATCTACCAGGGGTGTTATTCACTACCTTGTGTTGCTCACAGAGGAAACTGTGAGAAAGAGTGTATACATCTGCGCAGCGCTAACATTTGCATTTTCTTTTCTACAGCATTACAGTTCTTCATGTGAGTTGATCATGTGATTTATACCAGGACAGCTGGTTGATGTTTTTTCCTACTATAGGATTTCTGGGTTTATGTGTGAAGAAAACTGTGTTTACAGGTTATGAGTGGTGATGCTGTTACACTGTGTTTTTGGGAAAATGTGAAGGTTACTTTGATGATGTGAATAACATTCTTTCCACAGCTATGGATGGCTAACTTTATGGTCTTTTTACAGCACCTCTGGAACCTGTCGACCTGCGCCTGACCACCGGGATTGTCCATGTGTGTTACTAATGTTTGTTTTTCTAAGAATGCATGTAGAGGATTCTGCAGAAGCGGACAAGTGACATGAGAAAAACAAATAAGAGATGCAGTGTTTATGGAATAGTTGAATATGGAGCTCATTAGCTGGCCACTTTTGGGCTCCTAGTGATACATGAGTGGAGTGACTTTGCTTAAGGGAAGTCACCGATTACATTAATGTTAACTGAGCACATGGGATGATCCATGTCTGAGGCAAATTATGGAAATAATTGTAGTTTACTGATTTGAGAAAACCTGCACATGACACTTGTCTTGCTGATGTTGAATGCTTTATTACTCTTATGATACAATTGTTTATAAGTGTGAAGTTTGATTTCACTTCCAGATCTTGTTTTCCAGGCCATGATGGTGTGTATGCAGGCTCCTGGCAGAGCCAGGTGTTAAGCAAACTTAATATGCAAAACACACTAACATCTTTTATTGCAGGGTTACGGAGCTACTCCAGAGGAGACACTCTGATGTTGCCTGGGACATGATCTAGCTAACCTTTTTCTTTAAGACAGGAATCTAGGTTTGATGAGTTGACTCATGGGAGTGTCCATGCGTCAAGAGGAGGGGTCCAGGATTAACATGAAACAATGTTTTCTATTATTGTTGCAGTGATTTGTGTGATTAACAGTTCATTTATGGGTATTAAACCTATGCAAGTGTTGCATTCAGGTTCAGATGAGGCTTTGATGGCCTATAAGTGAAGTTCACTGAACTAAAAAATGTGGTTTGATGATTGTTGACATGCTCTCCAAATAGAGGTTTTTCCTCCTAGCAAGAAAATACAGGTGCAGCAGTCAGAGTATTGCTGGAAGGAATCTCCAGAGGCCCAGTGAGAAACAAGAACCATTCCGGGCATGGCTGACAGTCCAGGCAGTGGTTGAGGTCAAAGGTCAAGCTGGTTGGGGCCCATCATGAGATCAGATTCCGGAGCCACAGCAAGGACCACGAAGCTGCGTTGGAATGAGAGCTGTGCCAAGGGGGATTTCCAGAGGCCAACAGAGGAGATTGTGGACAACAGACGGGCACCTGAAGGATGAGGGGAGCATGCCAAGCTCCATCGACAGCGCAGAGGGAGTCCGAGGATGACATCATGATTCTATGAAAAGCACAGGAACCAGAAGCTATGGTGGTGATGACAGCAGTTTCCTATGAACATCACCTAATGCTGTGTCACTGTATTGTGCATATGATGACACTCTGAAGACTGCTGGGATCATAACAGCAGTAAGATAACTGGACCCAGCACCCTTTCCACAGAGGGGTTTTTCTGCAGAGGATGGACAGTAGAAGAGTCATAAGTATCCCCCTCGCAGGACGAAGGCCTGAAGTGAGGTGATGGGGGGTTGGTAGAGGCCATAAAACTAGAGTGCTGAAGAGGTCTGCAGCTTTGGAGATAGCTGAGACCCATGTTGACAAACAACAAAACCAACTGGTATGTTTGAATTTCTATTCTACATACATTTGGACTCTGGTCCTATGGACAGTGATGGAAACAACTGGAAGAGACATTCATGACGCCCTGCCGAACTAAAACCACTCTGCAGAGATGATGGGTGATCACCGCAGAGCTGGGATGTTTTTGAAAATCTTACTTTCTTATTTTAACTATTAACTTAACAATTCATTTGTTTGCTCGTAGGATGCAGTTTGCCATTGGATGAGATCAATGAGGAATAGGATAACTGCTAATACATTTGTTAAACTGTGTACTTTTACAGTAATTTATGGTGATTGACATATGCTGTGTATAAAAATGTTTGCATTGAAACTGTCAGACATGAGGTGATCATAACTGGGAACTTTTCTAGCATAAAGGGGGGAATGTTAGGTTTTGTAATGTTGATTGTCATTTATTAGGGCTGGGTATCGTCACTGATTTCTAGAATCGATTCAATTCCGATTCACAAGGTCCCGAATCGATTCGATCCACGATTCGATTTAATTCGATTGATTCGATTCACTTCGATTTGAATCTGGGAAATTTTGACAGTCAGAAATATTATAATTCAGATCAGTACATTTACATATTTTTGTATCTATAAAAAGGAAGCTGACACAAGCAAGACTTTATCAAAGGTGTGAGCATCACAGCAGATGCCTTTGTGTCAAAGTAGCTGAAGGTAAAACACAGAAAAACATGAAGGCAATTTTTCTGGCCTGGGATTTTATAAAAATATTCTGCAGTACATCAAAAACGAAAGAAAACCATTAATCAACACATGAACATTACCTCTGAAGTTACAGCGGTTTTATTAGAGACACGGCTAAGCGTTTTGCATAATTTTAAAAAGTTTAAATTTGTTCAGTATTGAACGGCAGAAATTAGGTTTTCTTTTCAGAAGTATATGAAACGAAAAAAAAACGTCGGCCGACAGCGCTGTAAACAACGGTAGACTTGTGCATAACAAGCAAGCAAATAATGCAGAAAACAGTACAGAGAGAGAGAGCGAGAGAGAGAGAGCGAGAGAGCACGCAAGAGAGAGCTGTGCATCGTGGTCGAAGCAAAACATTAAAAGTAAGACTGAATACATGACGATGTTTATGTGAGGCATAGTTTGGATCTTCTTTTGCTGCTGGTTCGGTCAATATTGTTTGGAGAGACATCAAACTAACAGCTTTAGAATCAGCGCATAAAGGGCGTGAACACAAAGGCCACATCTAACTGATTCTGATCTGCGGGTTGCGCTGTGTGTTTACTCTTTGTGCAGAATCCGTGTTCCTGCTCTCATTTACTGTCTTAGCTGTTTGGTGGTTGTTGAAATTTTGTGAGATTTCACCTGAGATTCTGGCATTTCGGGCAAAATAAATTTATATTAAAAAATCGATTCAGGATTTTAATGAATCGATTTTACGTTATCCAAGCCAGAATCGATTTTAATCGATAAATCGATTATAAAAACCCACCCCTATCATTTATGCTTAGAAATATTTAACCATATATGCTTAGAGGTGTATAATTAATTGTGTAGTGATAGGATGTGTGATCCTTAATAGTCTGCAAAGGCTTTGTGCACATTCCAGAGTGTTCTGGCATCCACACCCACACTCTGGGAGGATGGGAAGAGGTCGTACCTTCTCTTATTGTTTTATGGTAGGATAAACGTGGCTATATCTGTTTTAGGCTAAGTGCCTTTTGTTTAGATGAACTACTGGACTTCCAGACCAGCAGGTTTAGGGAAGTCATTTATGGGGTCACACTCTGACCCCACACACACACACACACACACACACACACACCGCACAGGCAAGGTACTCTTTGTTTGTATATAGGCGTCGTATGTTAATGAACCTATGCATATTCATGTAACCTCAATAAAAGAGCAGTGTTACGGGGGAGCGGACGAGAGCAACTGGGGTCAAGCGAAGGAACGGCGTTTGTCCGGTTCTCTCCCGTGCACGAGAAACATGAAGAACTTTGCCTACTTCGTGTCTTGCTTTGCTGTGTAATTATATTGTCTTCAACGTTCCAGCGAATAGGTTCAAGCTACAAACCTATCACTGTCTTAAGCCAGTTTTTGGTGATGGCCTTCTTTGCTGCCAAAAGGAGAATCTTAGCCAGGTAACGATCCTTTACATCTACAGTACCTTCCAAGTACCCTAGATACAAAACAAGGCAGGTTCTAGGAATTATATAACCTAATATATCACAGAGAACTGAGTGAACTTTAACCCAGAAAGTGTGAATTTTTCTGCATTTCCAGAAAATGTGTGTATGGTCTGGTTCATCCCATCCACACAGCCTCCAACATTGTTGTTGTGTAGTGGTTTGTTTATTTTTAATCTTAGGTGTAATAAAATAGCGAATTTGATTTTTCCAGATGAATTCTCTCCACCTCAATGAGTGAGTTGTATTCTTATGTTATTTCCATGTTTCATACCCTCTCAGTGATTTCTTCACTCAGCTCTCTTTCCCATTTTACTCTAACATATACAGTTGATTCCTGTCTTGATTCCATCAAACATTTGTATAGGGTAGGCACCGTTCTTGGAATAACCCTTTTATATGCCAGTATAATTATTTTTATAATAGGGTGGATTTTGTCTTCCTTTATTTTTATGTTTTTATTAAAGTAATCTCTCACCTGTAAGTATCTGAAAAAATCCTTGTTTTTTAAGTTGTATTCCCGTTTTAATTCTTCAAAACTTTTAATTTCTCCTTTTTTGATTAATAAACAAATTGCTGTGATTCCCTTTTCATTCCAATTTTTAAAACCAAGATCCAATTTTCCTGGTCTAAATTCTTCATCGAAGGCTATCCATTTTAGCAAACCAAGCTCTTTACCAATTCTGAACTCCTTTACTGTATCATACCATACATTTAATGTAAAGGATATTATCGGGTTCCTATCTTGGTCTTTAGTTATGTATTCAGGGATCTTTTTTAAACCCATGTTTGTTTGAATTGGGACATTGAGTGTGGAGAGCTCCACATCCTTCCAGCGAGCCCCGTAATCATCACTACACCAATATGTTATATGGCGTATCTGTGCAGCACGAAAATATTCTTTTAAATTAGGAAGCGACATTCCTCCTTTCTCCTTAGTAAGCTGTAAAGTAGTGTATCGTACCCTTGGCCGCTTGCCTTCCCAGACAAATCTAGATATATACTTATCCCATTCTGAGAATTGGGTTTGAGGTATGCTTATCGGAAGAGAGAGGAATAAATATAGCAATCGTGGTAAGATATTCATCTTTATCACATTTATCCTGTCACTAAATCCTAACGAATATGTATTCCATCTTTCCATATCCTGCCTTATCCTGTTATTTATATGTCCATAGTTACTTTGATATAGTTTGGCATAGTTTTTGGTTATATTTATACCTAAATATTTAAGGGTTTTTGCCTCCCACTTTATTTCCCATTCCTTAAGATTTTGAGTTGGTGTACAATTAAACATTAGAACTTGAGTTTTAAGTATATTTACTTTGTAGCCAGAAAGCGTACCAAATTTTCCTAACATTTCTGTAAGCTGCATAAAAGAGTTTGTGGGGTTTTTGAGGGTTATCAACACGTCATCAGCAAACAGACTAATTACATGCTCTTGATTATTGATTTCTATTCCTGTTATTAGGGAGTCTTGTCTAATCATTTGTGCCAATGGCTCAATATAGAAGGCAAATAAGGTTGGACTTAAACAACAACCTTGTCTGGTTCCTCTCTCTAGTTGAGATGTCTTTGTCAATGAACCGTTAACTTTTAGTCTTGCAGTCGGTTTGTCATAGAGAGATTTAATACATTGGATTGATTTTGTAGTGAACCCGAACTTTGCCATGGTTAGGTACAGGAAGTCCCAGCTGACTCGATCGAAGGCTTTTTCTGCGTCTAAACTTATCAATGCAGCCGGTATCTTGTCTTTATGTATTTGGTGTATGATGTGTAGGGTCCTTCTAATATTGTCTTGTGCCTGTCTATTTTTGACAAAACCTGCTTGGTCCTCATCTATCAGGTCTGGTATAAACGACTGGAGCCTATTTGATAGGATTGTAGTATAGATTTTATAATCAACATTTAACACTGATATAGGCCTGTAATTTTGGCAGTATTCTCTTTGTTTTTGTGGTTTGGCAGCACCGTGATAATTGCCTCCCTCCAAGAGGAGAGAATCACATGTTTAGTGTGAGTCCAATTAAGAGTCTGGTGGAGTAAGGGTATCACTTCTTCTCCACATTTCTTGTACCATTCGGCAGGAAACCCATCACTGCCTGGTGCCTTGTTTGTTCGTAATTTTCCAATCGCTTTCTGAATCTCCTCTATCGTTATTGGTGCTGTCATGAGATCATTTTGTATTGTTCCAATAGAGAGTAGATCTAAGGAGTCTAAAAATGTTTTAATATCATTTAGGCCATTATTAGTAGGTGCATTTTGTAGATACAGGTCCTTATAATAATCGGTAAAGATACTTTCTATCTCTTCTAGGTTATGTGTCGTTTGTTCTGTCTTAGAATTATACAATTTATTGACTGTTGTTCTGCCTGTTGTTTTTGTAAACGTCTTGCCAATAGCCGTGCAGCTTTAGGGCCTGATTCATAGCAGCTCTGTTTTACATACCTTGCTTTTACTTCCATTTCATATAAGAGTAAATTATTAATTTTCTTCTTAATATCTTTCATCTGTTGTTGTATCTTGACATCTACCTTGCGTTTGTGTTTATTCTCCAATTGTGACAATTCATCCACATATTCATTATATTGCTTCATTCTTTCTCTTTTAAGGTTACTTGATATTGCAATTAGTTTCCCACGTATAACTGCCTTCAAACAGTCCCATAGAATAATTGGATCGAAATAAGTTTTGACATCTTTTTGTATTTGTTCTACCACAGATTTATTGTTTAATAGCCCCACATTTAGTCTCCATATTGTGTTTTTTGGTCTACCTTTAAGATAGATTTTTAAGTAGATAGCACTATGGTCCGACACATCTGCCACTCCAATCCAACAATCTGTTATTATATCTCTATTCCCTTTTTGCATAAAAAAGTAATCTATTCTTGAATAT